>NC_090884.1:61242870-61245370 GCF_036669925.1 Montipora capricornis
ATGAAAAGATATTACTGAAAATTGGCCATCTCAGAATAGGGTTTATTCTAGGTCAAGGCCTTTCATTTTGCCATGAGCTGATGTTTCTTTGTTGAACCACCCGATT
Source organism: Montipora capricornis (assembly GCF_036669925.1). Lineage (NCBI taxonomy): Eukaryota > Metazoa > Cnidaria > Anthozoa > Scleractinia > Acroporidae > Montipora > Montipora capricornis. Next base: position 61,242,977 of record NC_090884.1, read on the forward strand.
TATGGTGTCCGGAAAACTAAGACTTACAGTGCGTTTCACAAAACTTTTGACAAACAGTTTCCGAAGTTCGTTTGAAATTCCCAAAGTTCGCTACGAACTTGGCAATTTCATTACGTAGTTGTCAATCAAATTGTGAACTTCGAAACGAAGTTGTGAATTTCACATCGAATTTCGTTGAGAAGTTGCGAAGTTCGTCGCGAGCAAAGTTCACATCATTCGGTGTAGTTGGTTTGGTAATATAACTACAAATGAATTTAAACAAAGTGAAAAAATTTCTCAAGCAAGCCAGACTAATTTTTTGATGTTTACTTTTAAAAGGTGAATTATTTCAGAGGTACGGAGCCGGGACTTCACATTTAATACAAACAGATGGCGCGACTCGTACGTATCTTGTTTACACTAGAAATGTAAAGACAAAAGTTGAACAAGATGTATGTCCTGAAAATAGGGTTTCTTTTTATCTCTGATAGATTTAACTGTAAAATACTTTTAAGCAACCATGCGTAGAAGTTCACACGACAGAAATTGTATTCTATTTTTAGGCAGGTGTCGGGTGACATCTGGGAATATTCAGTTTTCAACGTTTTATAACCCATTTTAAAACCAGATATTCGCAATCAACGTAACCACAACTTCTAAGAAAACGGAAAACTAAGACCTGGAAAACTAAGACCTGCAAAAATAAAACCCGGAACACTGCAATACTTCCCAACAACTCTAGCTACTGTTTCCTCCATCTTTAGATCGTTCATCCATATAAAGTGAAGCAAGCACCTTGTTCTTTAATCTTTAAATCCCAGCTACGCCAGTTAAAGCAGCTGGTGATTTCAACACTTTTCTAAATTTACTGGAAACGCTTAGGGACTGCGGACCTTGCAATTTAAAAAAACCGAAGCCATCGTACATACATGTAATGCTGTTCACTTTTGTTAAGAAATATGCCCTTGCGTGTTCGTTGAACAGCTACCATGTTGGTGCTGCTTGATTCCCACCCCTCCCCCCTCCCCCCTACACACCCTTTCTCATGTTTACAAACCGGGTTTTCCAGGTCTTACTTTTCCAGGATCTTAGTTTTCTGGGTCTTAGATCTTAGGTTTCTGGATTACATGGATTAACAATTTGAACGATGGAGGAAAATTACTAATTACCTCTGTTTCTTTGACTTCAGTGAACTGCAGACCATGAACCCCAGTAGCCAGAGTTGTTGGGGGAATATTGCAGTGTTCTGAGATATGTCCAGGTTTGACCCTAATTAGATGCACGACGTTTTTAATAAGCATCACGAAGTGTCCCCTTGCTCTTGTGGCCAATTTCAACATCACTTGTGTCTCAGAATACAGACAATTTATGTCACAAAGTGTCCCCCAAATGCTGCTCTTTAAGTGAAGATTAACTGCTGCATTTACCCAAAGCTAAAAATAACGCTAACCTTTACCCTAACCTTATTGTTGAAAATAGGTAGCAAATGCTTAGACTTAAAGGGACACTTTGTGTTGGATGTCAAAATTGGGCGTGCATCTAATTAGGGTCAAACCTGGACATAAGTGAGTGTTCTGGGTCTTCTTTTTGCTGGTCTTAGTTTTCTGGGTCTTAGGTTTCCGGGTCTTAGGTTTCCGGTTCTTAGGTCTTAGGTCTTAGCTTTCCGCACAGCCCTCAATTTATCTTACTCGTACAATCTAAGGTAGCAAATTAAGTGCAGAAAAAGATTGCCTCTCACACTGAGTCCCCTTGTACAAAGAGTTCTGGTCTTTCTTTTAGCAAGTTGTCTTTGATCCACACTAATAATCTTTTAATGTTCCCTGTAAAAGAATTAAAAATCATTAATGATAAATTAAGAAGGGGTACAGAAAAATGTATTTTGACTTTGTGAAACAGATTTACAAAATAATAAAGACATGAGCCTATTTCTCCCTTATCACTGGAAGGAGGTCATTTTAGATTTAAATTCCCTTTATGTCCCACGATCTCTTCCACCACGTACCTCCTACCTTGTTTTAAAGGGCTGTTAGCAAAACCCTGACCGGACCGGACCGGACGGGACCAGAGTGGATTGAATCAGATTGGACTGGACCGGATCGGATCGGATTGACAAAACACAGACCAGATCAATAACAAAATCCCTTCCAAAAGTAGATGGTCACCAGACAACGTGCTAAAGACAGGAGAAGTCGAATTCTGTGCCTTTCTGTCTTGTGTAGTCGTCTCCTCATTTACAGAGACTCGTCGAAATGTTTTTCTTTCCAGAGGTGATTACAGATTCTAAAGCGGAATTATGAAAGATGTGACGAATTGATGCCAAGAAGTGAATTGACTGCGTTTGCAACGGTCTGCTTCTTCAAACATGAAAACTAACAACAATTTTTTACTTTACCCGTCCCTGACAATTGCACAAAT
>NC_090884.1:61252870-61272870 GCF_036669925.1 Montipora capricornis
ACTAATTTCTCTACACGACAACAAAACACTCATCATTCAGTTGTAACACATTTTAATGATTATGTGCAATAATTAAAGCTCCTCTCTTTCTCTCTGTCTCCATCCCCCTCCCACCCCTCCCTCTCCCCCCCCCTCTCTCTCTCTCTCTCTCTCTCTCTCTCTCTCTCCTTTTTCTCTCCCTCCCTCCCTCTCCCTTCTTTCTCTTTCTCTTTGTATTTATTGACATTCAATTAAGTAAAGAAATAAACACATAGCGAGTTATCGAATTATCCAGTGAAAGGTCTAAATCAGACAGTTCTAATTAAGTCTCTTTCAAAGATAAGTTGCTATCTCGGTAACATTTTCTTGGCTCTGCCAAACAACATTGTCATCTTGTAATTCTTCTGAGCTCCATTTCTCAGCTTGCCAAATGATCTCGTCTTCCTCAAAGTCCAGAATTGGAAAAAGAGGAGGCTTGGGCACTGCTTTGTGCATATCATTTTGTGAGCGAATTGGTCGCAGATTTTCCCGCCAGGTTTTCAAAGCATTTGAATCACTTCCCAGATCATTCCAGAAGAAGTTTATTTTATTCTGCAAAGCTTGGACGACCTTCTCTAAGGCAACTTTTTGCAGACCGGTTTTACTATAAAGAAAGAGTGAATATTACATTTTGTTCACGGCGAAACTGAAATATTGTTACTGCATATAATGGCAAGGAAAAACTTCACTCCCTACTCAAATTTAACTGGACGGTGGACTTAGAGATTTTTCTCAAATGTATGACCCCATGTATACCACGATGTAGCATCTAAACTGGCAGCAGCACTCATGATCAGCGAGGTCGGCTTTGGCGGCGTATACCATTACTAAGAATCCCGTAGGCTTCCTGCTATACTTAAGCCCTGTGCCAATTCAATCCAATTTGAGCCAAGTATTTGAAAAGATTTGATAAGACTTACCCGGCAAAATTAATAAAACTCACATGATATCAGCCATTGTTATTTTGCGATGTTCTAAGGCTTCTTGAAGCTCGTCTTCAGTCTGTGCTACTTTTCCCATCAGATGGCTTCTTCTATCCAGTAAAATTTGTTCGCGTTTTTCTGCTAATTCCTGTCGCTTGCATTCTTCTATGATCCACCTGTTATCATACAAATTATGGTAAATACCTTTGAACAAGGTGAGCCAGTGCTTGGAAAGGGCAATAGGACAACTGATTGAAAAGTCAGGGAACCTTGCACGATGCTCTTTAGTATTAACAACCTATGCTTTAGAAAATATCAAAACTTTAAATCAGATAGAAAAACTAAAAATGCAAGAAAAAGAACGAAGTAATTTTCCCTCCTCATACCTTGTTGTTTTGATCTTTCTCTCCATTCCTTTGATAGTCCGATTCATTCGATTGATTTCTCTTTCCATTTGTTTTCTGATAACAAATAAAACAACATTGAGGATATAAACAAATTCTGAAGATAAAGAATCGCCCAATCTTGTTTTTAAGAATAAACCATCACTTTGTCAATTCTTACGTTGATTTTTTAGGTCCTACGCTGGAACCAAAGCATTTCATACGTCTGATGAATTCTCGAATCCCCATTATTGCTAAATTCACACTAAAAACAATCGGAAAGCGTTTGCAAAGATCTCTCAAACAATCACGACTTTAGTCCTCCAAGTGACTGGTTTTCTGCATTCGATGCCCATTGTGATGTATCAGTGAATAGACCAATCACAATTTACCTCGCGCTCCTTTTGCGCGAGCTACACAACTGCCTGTCTTCCTCTGAAGAGCAGAATGAGCGGATAAAATAAGACACATGGCACAATAATCTAAAAAGCTTACATTCCTACAAAACTGCTTCCGACGACGATCAGCGCAAGATGTCCATGCTGTCGGAGCAGCGCAATGAAATCTCATAGTTCTTCAAGCGACACGCGGCTTAAGGACGTTCGCACCAAAATCTTCCTACGGTGAGATTTTCTTCATTTCTCGCCTAGAGTTAGGTCATAAAGTATTTACTCCAAAAATGAAAAAAAAAGTGGGGGTCACCGACTTTGTTTCGGAGAAAATGTCAGTGGAAAAATGCCTTAATTTCGAGAAATCGGTAATAATAGCGAGATGTAGCCTCATCTTCTCATCCATCTAAAACTCTAAAAATAAACCGTTGGAGTGAAAGTTTCCGAGCATAGGTTTTTTGGAGTGAGATTTTTAGATAATTGTACGCCGCTAGGGATATGGTAAACAGTAGAGTTCATCCTCGACGAGCGTTTTCGTAAGCTCTGTCCGTTGCAACCACTACCGTCACTACCGGAATTCGATGGCACGAGGAAAGAAAATGTTAAAAAAAGATAACTTCTTACGGTGAGAATTTTTTCATTTCATCATATTTTGTAGATAGTAAGTAAAGTAAGTGATTCATGATTAAAAAAATAGGGGTCACCGATGATCTGAACGAGTAAAATCGATGTGATTTTGCAAAGCTCATGGAAAAGTTCGTTTGTCACGCTTTTGCGTGACCTGTCGGGCAAGGAATGGAACCCAAGAGACCTTTTTCGAGCATAGCAACGAAGTTTAAGCAGGGGTCATCTTCATTTGGTTGGTGTTTTGTATAATATCTCTCCATTGCCGTCATGCTCATGCTCTGGAGTGTGTTTTTTGTGAAATTCAATCGCTGATTTTTTCCACGCAGGTCCGCACTATTCAAGCAGACGAGGACGAAAATACTCCTCAATTTTCACGAAAGTAAAGGAAAAGAACTTTAAAAACATGCATTCACTTTGAACTTAAGTTCGTAGGGTAATAAAAACGTTAAAAAGACATGGCCCCATTAAATTTACGCAACGGTTCGTCATCGAGTTTCCAAACTTTCGGCAACTAGTCTACTTGATCAGCTACCTTTTCCAGAGCTTTTCCATCCCCCCTCTCACTTCACTTTGAAGTTTCATGATGATTCGGAAATAAATGTGCCATTCTTTTGCCGGCCTGGAATTTTTTCATCGGCGTTTTTGTCGCCATGTTATTTTAACTGATGCTTGAAAAATTTGTATGGAAGTCAAGTAGTGCACGACTGATAAAACCTCGCGAATATCAGTCGTGCAGTAGTCTACTTGACTTTCATAAATATTTTAAATCAATTTTGACTGATCACGATCTTCTCTGATCCAACGCTGTGCAAGACTTATCGTCCACGGTTTTTGCAAATGGTTTTAAACCTCAACTTCACTAATGCTCGAAGTAATTTGTGACATATTACAGTCGCGTTACCTGCGCAGTAACGTTGCGCACAAACAATTAGCGCGAACGTCCTTAATCAGGTTTAATTCAGCAGTCTAAGCGTCAGAGCTGCCACTGAAGCAAAGAGAAGGCAATTAACCTTCTTCATGTGACGACATCCATTTACCGGTTTTTTTTTTAACTGAAGGCTGCACGTTAATATTCACTTTCTCTTTCAATATGACACCTTGAAGCAGCGGCCATGATGAAAATTTGGCACAGTCAAACGCGAAAACGGCCACATTATCATGTCAGATGACTCAGACTCAGATTTACTCGAACTTCCTCCCGGAAATGTAGTTTTCCCAAATCTACGGCCGTTTTACAACCTGTTTGGAGTCGTGTTTGCGTCATTAGTTCACAATTTTTATATTTCGATCGATATCTTTAGACCTTTTGAACACGCCTGTCATCTGCTGAGACAGATGACTTTCATTTGAATAACTCTTAATATATTTTTTCTTGTTTGCGTACGCACTTGTGACTGAAAACGAAAACGTCTTTTAAACACAGTGCATTAATTGGTGCAGTATTTACTCGTTTCAAAGGATTTTGCTTCCACCTTCCTCGCAGTTTAGCTGAACACTCACACTCTTTCACAACCCAGTGGAAGATAGGAAACAAACAGAAAAAAAGCTATTTACTGGTCCTGGTGGGTCCGCATGGAAAAAAACCGTGCCCGAGATCTTGAGTCGGTGCGAGGCCAAAGGCTTTAATCTGATTGGATAAAGTATTTAAGCCCGTTACACTAGGCAATTTTTCTCGCAACTTGTCTCGCAATCTTGGTGCGAAAAAAGTTCTCACATTGCGAAACCAGTTGCTTAAACCGTTGCAACACAAGTTGCAGGACACCTGTTACAGTTGCAGCGTTGCCCAAAGTGGAAATGATGTCTATTTCTTCCAACGGTGGCCGCGCAACAAAAATGTTGCGTGGAATGTCTGCGGCAGGGTATTTTACAGTGAGCAATGTTTCGTGACACTTGTGTCGCAACAAAAATTGCAAGATAAGTTGCACGTCAAAATTGCCTAGTGTGACATAGGCTTTAACAACATGTTAACAAGCGTCTCGAAAGGAGACTAACAAGCTCAAATAGCAACAGCTGGTAAAGTAAGTTTTCTCCACAAAATTCTACAACTCGGCCTTCACAGTACTCTCGCGGCGAGAAATAAGTCTACCCCAGTTTTGATTCGTTTTATTCTTTCCCTCGAAAACGAAAGTCAACCTTACTGCGGGTCGACCTCTCGCGTTGGCCCAGCTTCAAATTGGTGAGTTGAGAAGTTTTTTCCGTAACTCGAGAACTCTTGATTTAAATTTATGAATTGAAAATTGTAATTTCTTGTTCTTTTTTGAGAGGTTCACCTGAGACACTTGGCCAAGGGGAAACTGCTATTTGGATAAACTCAGTTTTCGCAATAGTTTTAACCACGACCCAATTCTTCCCCGAAGAAAACCCGCTACATTCCTTTCAGGGAGATGACCAAAGTGAATGGGGGAAGGCAGGGATTATGTAATTCCTTCCCCTGAATGAACAACAGAGCTAAAAGGCATTTAGCGACTACCTTCTCCACTCTTACGAGGAACATCTTGCTATCAACACATGTACAAGTTACCCAAGAAATGGACACCTCCATTCGAAAAAACCTGGCCTTTATCAACGCTTGGTGTTTAATAAATAGCCGACATGATTAAGACACTTGGCATTCAATACAAATACAGTTTTTAAATAATTGTTCAGGTATGGTACTTTGTGGCATCTTTTCGAAAGAAAATAAGGCAAGCTTCTAGCGTAATTAACGGGCAGAAATAATCGTTAAAGACTTAAAGTTCATCCCTTTTTCTTGACAAACATTCCCTTTTTGTCTCTATAACTCGTGCACTGGTTATATCCAAATAATTTGTAACAAGTTTCTTGTATTTCAGTCTAAACTCCACTGCAATTCGTCGCCTTTTAGAGATTTTTTGCGACAAGATATCTTCATCTTGCGGCATTCCAGTGCTCCTGCCCGACATCTCATCTCGCAGATGTAATGACAGCAAATTTAATGCAACAACTTCATCTTTACAAGAGTAGAAAGCATTGCCTCGTGTGTGAAGTGATGGACTATTGAATATCTTCTTTAGTTCTGATAATTTTTCAGCATTGCTTGCCACTCGGACCAATTCATTTACATTTTCCTCCGAAAGAGCCTGTACTCTAAAATGTGGAAGACCAGCAGCTTTGAAGGTGAACCTGTCGCTATATTTGATTCTCTTTCTGAGTTTGAGCATTCCCACAAGTCTTCTTCGCATTCTACTCTTCTGCTCTGGCAAAAGGGAAAAGAACTTGCTTCCTGTTGGTTGAAACACACCATACTCAAATAATGTCTGAACACTATCCCCTTTTGGATTCACATCAATGTGTATTGTGTCTCCTTTTTCCACAGTGCTGTTCACATATCTGTACCGCAATGCACCTCCCTTAATCCACCAGAATCCGACAGCATTAGGCTGGTACGTGAACATGGCAAGGCCCTACAATTTTAATAGATAAATGCAGACAAGGTGTTAGCTTTACTTGATAGATACAAAACCGCAACAATTGTGCAGGGGAATTTCTACCACCCACACAGTCTCTCTTTCCATCCAGGTATAAATGCATGTTAAATGGATGATGTGGACACAATGCTGGAGGGGTGAGGCTGGTAACCCTGTGATTGATGTGGAAGCAGCTTCCTGCCACAGAAAACTGGTATCATCTCTTACTGTGTGAGCCCTCATATTAGCTTGTAAGAAAGTTATCTTACAACAGGTACAATCAAGATTATTATCCATCACAGGTTCATGAATTGCAGACAACTTACCGGCACTAGGGTCCTGACAGGGTGCCCTGAATCACTGGTGACATTAACACTGTGTTTCTGAACTGCACAGACTGTATTCACCTTTATTAATAATAAAATATTAATTTCAAAAGATATTATGGTCAAACTAAGTCAAGCAGATGAAGGGGTTCAGTTTCTACAGAAACTGCGATGCTGCGCCAGAGGGGAAATTATGAAACATGGAAATTGGGTTCTATCAAACATTGTGATAAACTTTAAAGTGCCTATCACCTCAACACACTTTTCCGCTTTATTTATTCTCCGAAATCATCCCAAATACATGGTGTTGTTTATAGAACCTTTTGATTGAAATTTCACTCTTTTATTGGCTTTCAAAAACAAGAAAAGTGATCATACTTTGATCCATAACCGAGCAATGAAGGAGAATGTGTTCTATACCGGGTTGACGTCACAAATTAATTTGCATTGAGGCAGTTCTTTGAAAAGAGCGATGCAAATTAATTTGTGACATCAACCCGGTATCGGACCCATTCCCTTTCATTGCTCGGTTATTAATCACGGTATGACCACTTTTCCCATTTTTCAAAGCCAATGAAAGAGTGAAATCTCAATCTAAATGTTCTAAAAACAACACCATGTATTTGGGATGATTTCGGAGAATAAATATATTGAAAAAGTGTGTTGAGGTGATAGGCACTTTAAGATAACTAACAACTGTGTGCCTCAAACTAATCATTTACAAAATATGTGAAATAATTCAGATAGTATGCATGCTCTCATTTGTCAATAGGCATAATTTGCATGACAATATGCTGGTTTCATAACAAGTACCAATTAAGCCAATGAAAAGCATCAGCTTTTTCACTTTAAGAGAAGTTGGCTATCGTTTTCCCTAGACTGATAAAATTAAAGACAAATTCTTCCAAACCTAACATTAAAACAGGACAGCATGAACTCCAAATTTTATTGAAACCCCTGTGTATGTTACACATGGTTGTCACATCATGCTCTCTATCAGAAGGGGGTTGGGAGAGTTCTCTTATTTTCTGCACATCTTTGAGCTTTTATAATAAGAAAGATACTCCCAAAAGGATTAACTCACCATGGTATCTGAATCAAGCTCTTTGCCAGTGAACATACCAATATTGTTCAGTTTAGGTGTGATGTTAGCAGCAAGAATGGAGATCATTTCCTTCCACTTCATAGCGCTCTTTGCCAATTTTTCATCTTGCAGTTCTCTCAGTTCATTTTCACTCCATATCCAAAGTGCATCACATTCCTTTTTGAGAATAACCTTGAAGTACGGAAGCCATTTCTCATTTCTGGTGTGAGTGGAGTAGAGAACAAAGACAGCCATTTGCATCAAGTGCAACATGTGCTGTTGATCGTGATCTTCTGTTTTCATGATCTGGTAATCAAGGAGAGAGAACTGCTCAAGAGTCGGTCCTATGGATGACCTGAAGTAAACACAACAACAATTTTAGTCTGAAAACAAGTATGTTAGATTCTCTCACAGTTTTGTCTCAAGACCAATTTAAAAAGATAGTTGACTTGGTCCACAAAGATTAGTTCCTTTCTGCTGGAAGTATTAACTGTCTTATAATCACTTTTACTAGCAGTACAAGTTGTACCTTCTAAATACTCAATCTATTTATTAAGTGTAATCTCACTCTACTGACTACCTCTAGCGTATTATTTTTATTATTTTCTATAATTTTATACATGATACATTGTATATCATGAAAGATTATATAATAATCCATTTCTCACTCTATTTCTATTCTTGTACCCTTTCATCTCTTGCAAAACTATGCGTGTCTGTGCAGTGTCTGTGCAAGTGCATTGCCTGTGGCAATTGACCAATTCAAGAGCTCCAGCTACCTTGGTTACTGCAGACATTTCACTTTCCTCAATCTGTGCAATTTCTTCTTTTCTTCTTGTTCTAACAAATTATGCATCGTAATGTGTGAATGAGCGTTGTCCCAAAATTTATTCATTCACACAATTTTCACACAATTTACACAACCCACGTATAGACCGAGTGCATAAAGGGCGGCCAAAAATATGTTCTTTTCTTTATGGGCTGGTTAGATGCACTAACCTCGCTCTCGAACGACGTTTCTAGTGGATTGTGTCCATGCAGACGAGGCTAGTGAGTCTAATTAGCACATAAACAAAAGAATACGTATTTGGCGGCCATTTATGCAATCGGTCTATAGCATTAGCTAATCTTGGCAGGTATTAGTAATAAATAAACATTAAATAAAATGTTGGAAGATTACAATATTAGTCTACAATATTACTATAGCATAGGACTACGACATTAGTTATAAGATGCAAATTATTATTGTTGATATTAATGTTAATAGTATAGTACAGGATTATGATATGCAGTTGTAAGCTAAAATATATTACAATATGCAGTCAAATAGCAAAATACATAGCTATAAAGTATAATAATTACTGGTATTAAATCTTGATATTAAAGAACAGGCATCAACATAATCGTCCTCAATCCCAAGTACAGTGAAAAGTAATTTATGAAGCTGTAATAGACAGAAGCTGTAATAGACAGAAGCTGTAATAGACAGAAATCAAGTGATGCCTGATGCTACTGTGAATCTATTATACTGACGAGTGTTGGCTTGGGCCAAGCTAATTTTTCCTAAGACTCCCACAGCCTGCTCCCGTCTGGCCTTGTAGCTCAGTCGGTACTCAGAGCAATGGTGATCTATTACGGAGGTCGTGTCTTTGATTCCAACCCAGATCAGAGATTTTTCCCTGTCCTTAAGCTTGTGGTTCCTGATGCCGTTGATCAGAGAAGGTTCTTGATCAATGACATTCACAGTAGTGTCAAGCCTTACTTGATTTCTGTCATTTACATCAGTTACATCAATGCACTGTAACGTTTAACTTTAGACTCGCACTGTTAAAATATTTATAAATAGTGCAAATAAAAATAAAAATCTGAATCTGACTTGCAATATAGAAAACAACTTCTCAGTTTCACTCGTCACTAGTGTCTTTCTTGTACCTTTCAATGACAGTAACGTTTACGAGTAATGACTGCGGAACCATCAGAATTGATTCCATTTCTCCAATCCTTTGTTCAGATATGGCGGTTAACAATTTTCCTCTCGTCTCCACGAATTTGCACCGACACCTTCCACCGTTATCTTCAAACCATTTTTGGAACTCATCCAAGTCGTTGTACTTGGCTACTTCTTCACTTTTAAGAAAACAAAAGAAACTTAAAGACAAAAGGTGACTGATTAATAAAACTAATTTTGCTCCCGCCATGGAAATTTTACGAGAAACGTTTGCAGAGCTTTGCGAGTTAATTTCTGCCTTTTTTCCGACAGAATTCCTTGATCGTGGAAAACTGGTTAAACTGAACTAAACTGGATCTACTCGACTCAAAATAGCGAGAAAGATAAAAAGGCTAGTCTCCTTATTAAAAATTAAAAACTTTGAAGACAAGCAATAGTTCAAAGCAAGGCGCGTTTTTCTTGCAGGGCGAGGCCTAGGTTCAACTCAGCCCGGGTTGCTAAGCAAAACAAAAAGTCAAAATGGCTGATCGATTTTAAGAAGCCACTAATGCAAGCTTGTTGCTCAATGGGATGTTTTAATTAATTAAGTGCTTCTGAAATTTGGTGGGAGTTAAGGACAGAGATATGGATCAGGTAAGCTAAGATTGCGTTTCCAAAGCTACAACAAGTTGCAAAATCAGTGGAGACACTTTATTTATCCACTTTCACCACAACTGTGGTGGGGGTCGCACAACAGAGCGAGGCTCCAAATTAAGTGCGCCCTTTTTACCCTCCCAACCATGATATACCACAGAAGACAGACCACAACACCGGGAACTACATGCCCTACTCTTTGCGACAAGTGTGCGGGTGCTTTTACGTCCCACAGGATTATGAACATTGAAGGGTTGTGAGACGGGACCTCCGGCTTATCGTCCTTATCCGAGAAGACTGGAGAGTCTAACCATTTGCAGATGTAATTACAAAGGCACCACTTTCTCCTCAGTTATTTAAAGACCCTGAGTGTTTGTCCGGCCGGAGTTGAACTCACGACCTCCCGCGTGACATCCTGGTGCTCAACCAACTGAGCCACCGGTGCGCACCTTCTCGGGGCGTTATTAATTTACCTATTATCTCCCACACTGCAGCCCCCCTCCCCCCTTATCAATCTTGCTAGCAATACAAAAAATTCCATTTTTAAGAATGGAAATAAACGTTATTATTATATTATTACAGTCAACATTGAAAGGGGGAGAGGGAGTGGGGGAGGTTGAAAAGGTAGATACCATGGGTATTGGTCGCTAGAAAAGCGAAATTTTGCAACTCGTTGTAGCTAGCAAGATGTTCTGCTCATCCCATGCATTCATTAAGTTAATATTGTGTGTACATGTTCCCACTTCCCACCGTTAATTAACAACAGATTAACAATTATTCGCCGAAGGCGAAGTGATTATCGGTGAATATTCACCGATAATCACTGAGCCTGAGGCGAATAATTGTTTTAGTATAAATACACAGGTGATTATTTCAAAAAAGAGGAAATAAAAACATTTCAACGCGAAATCATCTTCACTTACAGTGGCAAAACGACTACAGGCAGCCATTTTGTCCGTTGAGGTGATTATCAGCCAATGAGAGCACGCGATTTTGTATAATCACCTGTGCATTTATACTAATGTCATTTATGGAATTAACTTCTGGGACGTGTGGGCTCTTTCTTGCCTTGTAGTGGTACCTTTATGACCAGATTGTAATCTCTTGGCTGTTTTATTTGAAACATGGATAACTCTGCTGAAATTTTTTACCTTTGAGCATGTTTGAATTTCTTCAAATACCGGCTAGGAGAAAAGAGATCCATAAAAAATCTTCGAAAATTAAAGAATCTATGAAATATCTGCAACAATCTTCAGCTGCTGCAAAAACTACAACAATTCCTGAGGAAAATTTAAGGAACTTGCCAAGATCCTAAAAAAATTCTCAAAGTTAGCAAATCATGCAGCAAGAAAGTTAAAAGATCCCCAAGGGTCTTGGCAAGACTGTTGACATCTTTTCATTTGGAGAGGGCTAGTCTAACTTTCAATAATTTCATCTGCAGTTTTGCAGGGAATGACTCTGCTTCCTTGCCCCTGACACATAAGTCTTAACAATTTTATTCCTTGTTTTTCAGTTCAATATTCTTGGTGCCAAAGGCGACAGAGCTTTCAAAAATGGCGAGTTTCTTCAAGCCATTAGCTTTTACAGTAGTGCCTTGAGCCTTTGCTCTTATGACGAAGACGCCCTTGGCTGCAGGTCGGTAGTTTATGCTAAGTTAGGAATGTATAACGAGTCCAAGAAAGATGCAGACAGCCTCATCAGTGTAATTCCACAAAAGCCAAAAGTAAGTGAGATAAATTTTGAAGTACCTAATTAGTGATTAGTACATGCAATTCTAAGTGAAGGATCCAAACCAAGAAAATAATCATTACTCAACTGAAAAGTTTTATTTATTTATTTTTTATCAGGGACATTTCCTAAGAGCTGTTGCCCTTGAAAACCTAGGAAACTACAGTGAATGTTTAAGATCTTATCTCAAAGCTTATGAGCTGGACAAAGTTCATCCCACGCAGCTGCTTTTAAGTATTATTCAAGTAGTTGGATGCATTTGTCAAATGTCAGAGTCAGAGGAATTGCCTCTCTCGATTCAAGGTGAGGTTATTGTCTAAAAGGGTTATTGGTCACAGTCTTTTTTAGTGGCTGAGTGATCGTAGGTTGGTTGTCAAGGAGAGAGGAAAAGCAGTGAGAGTACCGGGAAGAAACCTCTAGGAGCTGAGAGTATTGACTGGAACCACCTACCTGTGACGCCAATTCTGGGAATCAAACCCAGGGCACATTGATGGGAGGTGAGAGCTCTCACCTCTGCGCGCCCCTGCTCCCTAAAAGGGCACTGAATATTAGTCCCTTTGCTACTTTTCCAGTCAGCGAGTCATTGCTTATCATCAAATGGGTTAATCATCAAATGGCAAAAATTATTAACGTTTCATACAACATCAAGGGTTTTTTCGGGCCAGTGTCACATCTGAGTTAGTCATAGTGTGTTTTCTGCTGGTTACCCAAGAAGCCTCACCCTGTTAAGTTTCCCAGAGAACTGTGAGGATTGTGCATGGAACTTCACTGTAATGGACACAATGCCTTACTGTCAAACATCACCTTTTGGATGTTATTCCGTGCTGTTTAGAGAGAAAAGTGTGAAACAGTAAAACTTAAATTGTACAGAGGATCGAGATAAGAGATCTAACCAACTGGGGTTAATTGCCAAGTTGCATGATTGTATATGCTCATCTGCATTTGTTAGCGCATTTGTAGATTGCTTTTATGTCGGTAATAAAGTTTTCCTTTTCACTATAAAAATTTGATTTATCAAACTAGTTGATAATTAACACCTATTCACCGAAGTGGAGATATTCACCACTAGCCACCGGCACTTATGTGAATTGTTGTTTTAGTATAATATGGCACAAAAAGATGACTTTAACTCATTTATTGCTGCAAAGATTACAACATTTTTGGGTGCAAATTCTGCATGAATTGCTCGGAGGTGAATGGCAAAGGATATCCGGAGTATGAGTAGCCAATCAGTGGGCGTGTTCAACGCTATCCACTGTTTTAGTAATATACTAAAAGAAATTAACCACTGTAATTTTGAGCATCAGCCCTTCATCAGAGTGAATTGCATAGATGAAGGGCTCTAAAATCTTTCTAATCAGGGGGGTAAAATTGCTTGTGAAGTAAAAAATATCTTTTGCATACTTTAACCCATTGACTCCCAGGGGTTCCCAGACAGAGTAAAATACTAAGTATGGCTGGTTTCGGCCGATCTGGACAAAGGGTTTTAAAGACCTTTCAAAATGATGGAAAATGGTGTTTTTTTATTTTGGAATATCTTCTTTCGTTCTAGAGATAATTTAAGTTTTTGTTCAAAAATTGATGACGTCAAATTGTAACTGAGTGTACACATGACTGCAATAAAAGGATAGGAAAGGATAGGAAAGGAACTTTATTTAAGTGTCTAGTTGTTCTTGCGCTGGTGCACTAATTGGGGACACTGCAACGGAAATTAACATTTAACACAAATCAAGTCAAATCACAAAATTGAGAATATCCCCAAAAATATTGGATGAGTGTTGTTCAAACTTGGGAGTGGTAATCCAGGGATGTATATGATAGCCAGGAGCAGGGGAAAATACCTGGCTGTCAGGGTGATTTCCCGGCTGGAAATAGATTTGTACATGTACAATATTTAAGATACATAGCTTCAATCTGCTTTCTTGTAAATTTCTTTGGTCAAATGTTATTTCATTTTTTTGCTGTTTGGACTTGTTAGCTGAAGAAACAAGATCGTTAACACCCCATTTCACGATCAATCGTGTGTTTGGCAAAAAAGCCCATTAGTCAGCCGTATTTGTACTTTGTGTACTTGAAACAATGTAAATGCAGTTGTGTATTTCAACCATGTTGGGCAACAACATGCAAGCGGAAATGTCAGCAGGAAAAAGGAGGAAAGGAGATTCTGAAGTTCTTGGTATAAAGAGTCATCAAATCTGTTGTAGCTACTTCTCAAAACTCTTTCTGACCGAGTGAAAATAATTTTGGAAGAAATCGCTATAACTACAACATAATTGGCATGAGACAGGGAGAGCATGTTTTCAAACAAAGGGACATTTTTACATGTAAAAGGAAACAAGAATTTAGTCTGAAAACTTAGAACAAAAACAGTGAATTTTTTGTTGATAAGAACATCATGAATAGCCTTGAATTTACCTCCTAAAATCAAGGAAAATGCATTCCAGAGAGTGTAAATTTCAGAATTTTCCATGGGAACATATCCCTGGAACCTCTTAATAGGGACACGAGATTGGTGTGTCCTACAATTAAGTACCTGCCTGTTAAGTGTACATGTCAAGTAAGGAAACAAAGTTATACTCTCATACTTGGCTGTTGGGTCTATTTGACGCAGGATTGATTTTGTCATTTATTGTCATAATAAGGCATATTCACTCTCAGTAAGCTTATACAGAGATGTAAAGCATTATTGACAGCATATACATACATGTGCATTTGATTCTGACCATCTTCCTGTACTTATCTGTTCAAATCCGAGATATTTGGTTTATTGCAGATAGGGACTGGAAACACGATCGTTGCTATGGCAACATCTTATTGGGTGTCACTTTGTGCCTTATCTGATGTACATTACTGGTGCCAAGTTTGAACAACACCAATCCAATATTTTCTGAGGTATTCTTAAATATTTTGGGATTTAGTACAGTTTGTGATGTCGTCAATTTTTCAACAAAAACTTGAATATCTCAGAAACAAGAGGAGAAATTCCAAAATAGAAAACACCATTCTTCATCATTTGTAAAGGTCTTTAAAATAAGCAAAAGATATTGGTTACTAATCATAGGCACTTTAATTTAAGTTACATGTACAAGTTACGTACCTTTATTAGGTCATTTAAGGACGTTTGCGCCCAAAATGTTCCCACATACAGATTTTTTTAAAACTTGCCAGATAGAAAGGTAATGATTTACGTTTGCCAAAAAGGCACAAAAATTGGGGGCTCACCATGCTCATTTTCGAGACCATGAGGTGCACTTTTAGAAGCTTGCATTATTTTAAGACGATCTTAGCTTACAACTGTCAGCAATAAAAAAGCTACATTAGTGAAATTTAGATATAACTAAAGTAGCCTTTGCAGCTGATGTCTTTTTCTGAGGTGAAATAGACCTTGAAAAACGATACATATTAGTCTTAGAAAGAAAACTTCAGTCGCACGAGAGCATAAAAGGCAAAATATTTGTAACTTCTCACACACAGATTTTTTTTGTTTTTTGTTAAAATGGACAAATTCAGAAAAGGAAGTGATCTATGGAAAGAAAAATATGGGTCACCAAGCATTCAAGAGTCTCAGAGTAAAATCGCTGCGAAGTTCTCAAAGCGATGGTATATTCGCACTGTCACGTCATTGCGTGACATTTCCGAGAAGACCTGGGTGTACAGCTATCCCATGATGCCACACGCTTTCACATTCCATTCTTGTGGAAAATGTTTGCACCTTAAGCATCATGTTTACCTTCGTAGTCTGCGATGCATGACGTGTGCATGACATGCTCGAAAAAATGCGCAGTAGCAATGGGCGCGACAAAAATATAAAACCAAGTTCTTATGTTTTATTCCCCACTGATCAATGAAACACTACAATTTATTTAGAACCCATTAATTTTTACCGTCAACTCTGTAATTATTACTGATTGAGCTGGATGATGACACTGATTGCCTTTGACTTTTTTAATTTCCTTCACATTGATGCCAATGAATTTGATTATTTCAGATGATGATTGTTTTAAGTTCAACAAGTTCATTCAAGTTGGAAAAAGGCTGCTTGAAACTCACAACTACCATATCTGTATTGATGTAATCTCAACTGCATTAAAAGCCCACTATGGGTGGCATGCAGACCTTCTTATACACTCAAAACAAAGCATGGAAGACAAGAATCAAGTTTCCAAGGAAAGAACAAGTGAGAGTACTGGAAGTCTTGACATTGTTTGTGATGAAATGGAATCGTCTGTTTCTGATCAGGTCTTTGGATTTTCATCCATTGATCACAGAAACCGCAAAGATGAGGAAGAAGGGAAGGATACAGTGGACAATGGCAGAAAAAGGGGGATAATGACAGCCTTGCTTATTTTGACTGAAACTCATTTCTCTCTGTATCAGTACATTGATGCCCTGGCACTTTGCAAACAGTGTTTGGCAATGGCTCTAGATTTCACGGACAAGGAATTTGAAATTAAATCTTATGTGAAATTAGCAAATATCTATCACAGACTTGCACAGTACACCCAGGCTATATCTTACAATGGCAAACTTCTTGCAGTTGGAAGAGATCTTCAAAAATGTGACAAGGAAGGAAAGAAAGAATATTGGAACAGTGATCTTGAACGTAGGGCAGTGTGGAATTTATCTGCGGCTTATAAGCTTATGGGTGACTTTGAAAATGCCTTGCATCATGCCCAAGAATACATGGAACTTTTGAAGTGTGTTGATGAAGAGAACCTAGTAACCACAGCATATTCAAATCTAGGTGAACTAGAACTCTTACAAGGCAACTATGAAAAAGCCTTGCAATGTCATCAGACAGAACTGCAACTTTGTAAGAAGCTAAAGGATCGGCAAGGAGCTGCTTATGCTTATGGTAGCATTGGCATGGTATATGCCCATTTGAGAAGCTTTAAATTGGCAGCTGTCAATCATGAACAACACCTGAGGCTTGCACAGAGTTTGGATGATAAAATGTCAGAGCTAATTGCCCTAAAAAATTATGGTTGCATGCATAGACTGATGGGAAATTACAATGAAGCGCTTAACCATTTTGAACGTCATCTGCATTTAGTAAAGGTGAACAAGATGGATGATTTACTTTGCAAGGCATACAGTCTTATTGGTGCATGTTACAAGGAATTGCATCAGCTTCACCATGCACAGTATTATTATGAAACAAGTTTAAGACTGGCTTTAGAACAAAATGATTTGGAAGAGGAGCTTGAGGGTTGCCTTGCTCTCGCACAAATTTCAGCATCAATGAGAAATTTTGAAACAAGTAGTCATTACTTCAACAAGGCCATTCCAGTTCTGGAAGAGAAGCTGTTGTCAAAATATGGGAGAAGTTTAATTTACCAAGATCCTTTGCTTGAAAAGCTAGACCAGTGCTACAAAGATTTGCAAGAGGTATTAACTGAAATGAATCTACAAGAGGAAGCTTTGGAAATTGCAGAACATTGTAGGTCGAGAATTCTTGTAAACATTTTGAGACATGAAAGGATTTTAAGCCCGAAGGAGGCGTGCCCATCTGAGCCACTAGTGCCACCTTACTCAGCAAATGACATGGTGGACGTCCTTAGTCAACAGCAGGCATCGATATTGTTCTTTTCCACGATTCCCTCTGGATTCCTTTTATGGATGCTTTCACCAGGAAAAGGCATCGTAAAATGTCACCGGCACATTTGCTGTGAGCATTACAGTTTTGCTGACAAGATAAGATCATGTATAGAAGAAATTCACAGTAGCTGTCAGGAAATCTACAACTGTGATCATCTAGCTTTGCCACCTGATGTAACAACCAATCCTCATGACACACCAAATGAAGAGAAGACTCAAAGGTCGTGTTTATCATGTGAGTTTCTACTCAATTCCAAACTAACACCTCTACAAAAGCTGTATCGTCTTCTTTTGGTTCCAGTGGAGAATGAGCTCAAAGAGTTAGCTTTGAATAACTCAAATGACCTTATTGTTATTCCTGATCTGGAGGTAAATTTAGTGCCATTTCCATGCTTACAGGATCAAGATGGTCAGTACTTGCACGAGGTGTTCACTGTTCGCATTCTTCCTTGTATTAGATTATTGCAACGGCAAATCAAATTGTTGCAAGATTCATCCAGTGCTGGAGACAAAGCTGCTACGTCTACAGAGATTCTTGTACAGGGAAATCCTCACATCTCAAGTGTAGATCTGTATGGAAAAATATGGAGTCCACCAAACCAGTCAGATCTAGCAGAGGTGGAAGTCAACACAATTGCAGCACTCTTAGGAGTGGACCCTGTCAGTGGTTCCTTAGCAACCAAGGACCACTTTCTTAAGGCATTGCCAAATGCATCTGTTGTTCACTTGGTAACCTATGGAAGCTGGTCTGATTCGTGCATAGCGCTATCTCCTGAAGCTTATTGCCACAGTAACCATCCACCTCCGGAGGCCTTTGTTGTCACAATCTCTGACATTGCCATGCTAAAAATATCTGCAAAGGTTGTGGTGATGAATGCTTGTTGCGGGTGTGCACACCACTATTGCCAGCTGAAATCTGCAAACTTCAACTTGGCGTTGGCTCTCCTGGCTGCTGGTGCTCAATCTGTGATTTTGCCACTTTGGTCTGCTCCTCAGACCGCACTCCTAAACTTGTTTTGCCAGTTCTACTCAGGATTAGAAATGGTATGTTCCTCATATTGTATACATATCACATGTACATGAAAATAAAAACATTAATCACCATTTGGAATAATAAACTCAGAAAACAAAAGAATAAAAATTGTGAAATAGCAGGCCTCAACCTAACTCACACAGAAAAAATGATGCCGACATGTTCATTTCATGGTGCCCCTGCTGCTGCTTAATTAAAATGACGTGACATACATGTAAAAGGTGATTGTGGGCTCGCATGTAAATAAACATTCATGGAAAAAATTTTAAAACACCACAATGTTTGGCACGTCAGTAAAATATTCCTATCAAGCACTGCCTTGAGGTAGAGAGTATTTTCCTGTTTCAAGTGATTTCTTAGAGTCAGTAGATCCTGAGATATTGATATTTTTAGAACGGATTTTTACAAGCGGTTCATGAATTTCTTTTATTTTTCGGTGAGGGTTATCTGCTAGTGCAAGTAATCTGTTGAAACTTTTTTCTTGTTCTTGCAAAAAATGACTGATGCAGGTAATCTACCGCACAGGTATAAAGCGGCTGGAAATTACGGTATATCTTCACCAATTCACTACTGATCTTCCTTAATTTCCCATTACTGTTTTATGATTTTTTTTCTTTTTAGGGTCAAACTGTGAGTGAATCTCTCAGAGGAGCATTGACACAAGTTAGAGGTGTTGAAGGGATGTCATCTCCAGACTTCTGGGCATCATTTGTTCATGTTGGATTTGACACAACAGTAAATTTTATGAAGTTGCGTCATGAGATCTTTCATAGGGAACTGGATCAAGCAGTGCAAACATCATCTCAGGAAAGGTTTCCTTTCGTCACAGCCGAAACTCTGGACAGAAAAGGTCAGCACCTGACTCATACATTTGGACATTTCAAGTAGTGAAACCTCTCCTTGCCATATTTCAATGAGGGGTACTGATTTCGCTTTTTTATGCAGAGCAAGGTTGACAAGCTGACCACAAAATAATGAAGTTTATTTGAGTGTCAAGTGTATTTTAGCACTCAGGGGGCACTATAAATTGGGGACACTGTTAACATTGAAATCGAAGCAAATTAACTCAAATCAAATCAAATGTTGGTTTTTGACAAGAGGGAGGAGAGGGGAAAGCCGAAGTACATGTACCCAGGGAAAAATCTCTCAAAGCAGAGAAGAGACCCAACAAGCTCAACCTACAGGTGATGCCAATTCTGTAAATGGAACCCTGCCTCATTGGTAGAAGGTGAGGTGTGGAGGCAGTGTGGCCCAGGTAATGGTAATGGGCGGTTGCTTTGAGATCCCGAGCTCAAGACCTGTTCTGACCACTCGTTGAATTTGTTCCTGGTAGTCCCTGGTTCATCCTTGTTGGCCACACTTGTAAATAGCCAACTGGTTTGCCTCTGACCAGTTGGAATTCCTATTTTTGTTGTTGTTCTGTTCTGTTGTTTTGTTGATTATACTTCATTGGCCCTGAAAAGCATCTACGTGGAAGGGTCAATTAAGTATGTATATTAAGTATCAGTATGTACTGCTGTCACTGCTGCCAATAGGCAATGTTTTGTTCTTGTATGCAACTATAGGCAATGTTATGTTTCTTTTATGAAACTACACCTGTCCTCAATTTTTTACTTATTTTAGTGCCATCTGTGGAAATCAAGATAAAGTCGTTTCAAGAGATGCTGACTCATTTGTTGTTCCAACACAGCTCTTTGCCTCATGTGCTGCCAGCTCTCAAGGATGTTGTAAGACAGTACACCACCCTAAATAGATTGTTGCCTAGTTAGTCTGCACCTTAGATATATAAATTTCTCATCCGTTCCACGGACTAATATACCTAAATGGAACTCGTTACCTTTTATTTTGCATAGTACATGTATTATTTCAATTCAAAACATTTAAA
>NC_090884.1:61275370-61280370 GCF_036669925.1 Montipora capricornis
GAAAGCCCGAAACTCCCGTGCTGCATATTACTGCGCCTTTCAATAACATGCGGACTCTACAATTCAAAGCTCAATCGACAAATGCGTTTTTCGCTACCGTCAATCAAATGTTCGGTGGCTCCTCCCAGCTTCCGACTATGTTGACTGAACTGGGCTCAACGATGTGATTTGATTACTGCGCGCTCGACAGTAGTCGGAAGCTTCCGGAGCCGCCGAACATTTGATTGACGGTAGCGAAAACGCATTTGTCGGTTGACCGTTTGAATTTAAGAGTTCTCATGTTATTGAAAGGCGCAGTAATTTAATTCAGCAGCGTACACACGCATTGCATTCTTAAACTTTTGAGTCATTTTCTCCTCGATCCAGCTCTCTCAAGATTTTAAAGTTAGTAATGGCGGACCATTAAACAGGAAAATTCCAGTTAAAACAAACAGGTGTCTTTTTTAAATCATGGCTTAAAACTTCGTTCAGTTACTGTTTAATTAACATAGTTTTGAAATCCAAAGAAAAAAAATATTTTTTTGGTCATAGTAGCACTTTAATAAAACGTATAGACCCGTATCACTCAACGTCCAAACAAAAGATTTTGCCTATCTAACCTCTCATTCAGTGTGAGGCTGGACGGGCAAAGACAATGCGAAGACAAAGCCTTTACTCCCCACGGACTCCAAAATGGCCCCCGAGTAATAAAGGTGAATCGTGGTGTATTGTATTGTACTGTTTTGTATTGAAAAGAAAAATGCGTGCCACCAAGACTCTTTCTTTTTAATTTCGAGAAGTGTTCTTCCTTATGAAGACCTTAAATAAAAGTCAACAATTGTCAAGCAATTCTGCACTGAATTGCCACCTCCCATGCAGAAAATTTAAGGAAATTCTTTCCTCGTATCGAGAGTCATTGCCATTTTTGACTGGAGCGAGCGAGCGAGCGAGACGTGTCTTGTCGAAGACTTGTTACGCATAAGCATTTATAGTTCGTGTCTTCTTTAGGAGTCGAGAGCAGTTATACGAAGAACTTCACATGTTATTTGAGACGGGACAAAATGAAGTCCCTATAAAAACCCTGTTCTTTGAAAGACACATCAGGGTCTTTAAATAACTGAAGAGAAGGTGCTGCCTTTGTAACTACATCTGCAAATGGTTAGATTTTCAAGTCTTCTCGGATAAGGACGATAAGCCGGAGGTCCCGTCTCATGAACTCTGTGGGACGTTAAAGATCCCACACACTATTCGAAAAGAGTAGGACACGGAGTTCCCGGTGTTGTGGTCTGACCTTTCCAGCATGTGGTCGACTTGGCAGGATTAGCTTGAAGGGCTTCTGTGTGAATGAGACCACAATTGTGTATAACAGCCAGAAGTCAGGCTACTTGACCAAGTTCTGGATTTCGATTACAAATTACAAAGAGTAGGACACGGAGTTGCCGGTGTTGTGGTCTGACCTTTCCAGCAAGTGGTCGGCTTGGCAGGATTAGCTTGAAGGGCTTCTGTGTGAATGAGACCAATACTGTGTATGACAGCCAGAAGTCAGGCTACTTAGCCAAGTGCTGGAGCCTCGCTCAAACACCACTGAAATAAGACGAAAACGCCTATTTTATGCTGTATATATGATCAGCTTGCGTCTTTTGCAAGTCTCGTCGTGAGCTGATTAAGGGGAGCCTCTATCTCCACTAATTCCTTGAGTCAGCCCTTTCCCGAGCAGTGAGTAAAATTATTTTTAGGAACAGGTTTTTCCCACGAAAAGTATCCTATTTCCCTTGACACTGTGATAGCTCTGTTTGACTGGCTTTTGCAACAGGGAGCGTGCTGAATCTCCCAAGGGAGGCGTTTGATAAATTAATGTATCCGGGAAAGGGTTGACTGCTAGGCCAAGTAAAGGAGATAGAGACTTCCCTTGATGAGCGCAAGTCACCACTGAAGCATTTAGAGAAGCATTGTACAGAGGACAACCCAAAAAATATCTCGTGACTTTCAGCAAATTTTTGTTCCTGAGTCCGTACTGTCACTCACAAATATTCTTCTCTTCTCTTTTATAGATTATATCGAAAAAGGAAAAACAGGGCCATCATCTTCAGTTCATCAGGTATTTAAAGAAGCTTGAGCTAAATTCGAATAGTTAAACTGAAGCACTCCTTGAACTTGATTTCGTGTTTTTTTTTTTTTGCAGAGTCGGCGCTCCACAGGCAAAACTTTCCGCGCCAAATTGGCTTCCAAACAGGTCAGTATTTGGCCTTGACTTCTGGATTAAAAGGCGAACGCGAAAACGACCCCTGCGCAAGTAAAGTCCCGAGAAAACGGCTCCAACATCCGTTCTTTTTTGTTGAACAGCGATGTTGAAACCATGTGTTGCCCCCTTTCAACCGTGTTGAAACATGTTGACTCGAAGTTGAATCGATGTTGAATGAGTTTAAATGCATTTAAACTTACTTCAACAACCATTCAACATTTCTTTTGTTTTCGCGAATTGTTGAATGAAGTTGAAGCATTTTGCCTCCCTCTTTCAATATTTCAGGCTTCTCTCCGCAGTTGCTTAAATTGCGTTCGTAACTGCGAGGATCATAGCTTCACTCGACTCTTTCAACGTTGTTGGGTATGAGCGTGCGCACTATTCGGTCCTCAATGACGTATCGTGTCCGTATCTATGATAACAACGGCGACTGCAGCCTGGGGCTGAATACAAGGTCTCTCGGGAGCTTTGTTGAATCAAATGTTGATAATGTGTAGAAAACGTTTGCCCTCCTCAGCAATCAACATCGTTCAATGTCACTCAACAAAATCATACGGATTTTGAAGCCGTTTGTGCGGGCCTTAACTGAACTTTTTTACGTCTTAATTGGACCCTTTTTGAGACGGGAAAATACCCGCAAGGGAGAAGCTCTCCTTGCCCTTGTATGGACAATTTAAGCAATTGCCTCGAATTAGAGACACACTAAAAATTCAGGTGACCTCAAACGGGATTCGAACCCATGACCTCTGCGACGTCGGTGCAATGCTCTACAAACTGAGCTATGAAGCGGGTCAGTTGGCAGCAGGTGAATTTGTCACGCCTATGTGTTCCCGTGAAAGGACTCGGTGACTGAATTGAAGTGCCGGCTGTAGACATAAGGGAGAAGCAGCCCTCGCACTTGTCTTGTAAAATACATGTTAATTAAATTACCTTAGAAAAGCTACACCACTGAATCTTTGTTTTACGTTTTAGAAATTGGTGTTCATTTTAAAGATAATTACCATGCAGAGAACTCTTTGTTCCCTTAAAAGAGTCTGGTTTACTTGAATTGAAATTTTTCTTCTCCATGAAATTTGTCTTAGATAATCATCAATACGCCATGGATGTCTAAAGTAGCGAATAACGACGAAAACGAAGTAAAGATGGCCCTCGCCAGAGAGTGAGTTCGCCGCGATGTAATGTTTATTATTTACAACAGTAAAAACCCTGATAAAAGAGCAAGTGGATTAAGAACCTCCAGGTTGAAATTTGGTTTAAAAGAACGCCATATAAATTGAAATCAATTTAGCCTAATAAATTCAACTGGTTCTTATATTAAGGAAATACTGGGTACCAGTTGGATTAAAAATTACTGGGTCGGGATAACCATGTCATTCTAAAATCAATTTTCTTTATTGGAATTTCTTGTGCTATTTGTCCTTTAATTTTTATAGCACAGTGAAAGTGAAACACAGCAAGTAATCTCTGCAAAATTGCAAATGTATACAAATGTATAAATCAAATTGTTTTTCTTGACAATACTGTTGTGCCACCAAAGAATAAATAAAGCATGCCAGTTGTGCAATACTAAAGTGTATAATTTTCAGACAGAATTTAAGATCATATTAAGAACAGCTTGAGGCTGATATTTCACTAGGTACCAAAATATAAGAACGGTATCAGCCTGAAACTGAAAAACATAGGTTCTTTTATGCGGGTTTTTACTGTAAGTTTAAACCTCGGAGACAGTGCGGTCGAGCGGTTGGGACGCTTGCAGACTCATTCTCGGATTATTACGATAATCGTATAGTATCAACCGCCGTTTGAATATATGATTATCATTATTCACTGACAGTTGAAATATTTCTCTTTAAAACACAACCCAGATATCCGGAATCGGAACTCGAACCTACGATTATAGCTCACCTGTCACCTCTCCTAACCACTAAACCACACGGTCGCCGTTTTGCTTAGACAAAATTTTTAAACACAATAATTTAACTTATTTTTCGTAAGACCGGGCTGTAAACGTGCGATAACACTCACTAACAAATTGTTTCAGACAACTAACGAGAAAGGTCCGGCCACACTTAAAACAAAGTTAACCATTTTGAAATCATCGCTTAAGCTTAATCATTCATGACTTATAGTAATCCTATTCTAGATGCCAGGCAACAAATCAACAAACATTAACCTGAGAAACTTTGTAACTTTGTTCATCCGTGGTCCAGTTTATGATTATCATTAATATTCAAAAGCGCTGTGTGTATGCAAATGATTGTCGTAATTCCACTACTCGAAGAACAGTTTTGTGTCTTGAGATCCGGGGATCCCGAAATTCAAGGACACATTCTGACTACTGGTTGAATTTGTTCCTTGGTTAGTGCGTGGTTCAACGTCTGCCGGAGCTGTACTCCTAAATAGCCAACTAGCGTTGCCTCTCGGCCAGTTGGGATTCTTAACAATGTTGTTGAATGTGTTGTGTTCTGCTGTCGTGATTGTGTTCCATTGGCCCTGAAAGCAGCCCCTAGGGGAGTGGTCAATTAAGTATGTATGTACAAACCCAAGTGACAGATCTCTGCAAGACCTGGATCAGTCAATTCTACCTCAATTCAGTTTACGTAGACAGCAGGCTGATAACGACTGCAAAACGATGAGGAAAAAGAGCAAATACTGTTCACAATGGTCAAAAGGAAATATATTGTGAATAAAATTTCTGTTGGGAAATATAAGTTTTCGTTTGGTAACAAACAATAAATGATGATGGATCGTTACAAAAGAACAAAAACATAGCCCAGCT
>NC_090884.1:61285370-61295370 GCF_036669925.1 Montipora capricornis
GAGACGAAATCAAAGTGAGCAGTATTTACCTGAAGTACATGGTAATTTGACACAATTGAGTTTCTTGTCTCACGCACGCACGCAATGAAATAGGAAGAGGTTTTCGCCTCTAAGAGCAAATATTTTGTTTGTTTCAAAAAAAATTTTCGCTGGAAAAGGATTCTGTGGTATTTTCTGCCTTTGTGAATTATAATATCATGTTGTGTATTGAATTTTCGAGCTTAAGGAGCTAAGATTTCGTTTTCCAAAAGTACAAAGCAAGTTGCAAATTCAGTGGAGACATTATTATCCACTTACACCACAACTGTGGTGGGGGTTGCACAACAGAGGCGAGGCTCCAAATTAAGTGCGCTTTTTTTTACCCTCCCAACCATGATATTCCACAGAAGACAGACGGCAACAACGGACGAACTACACCTAATCCTACTCTTTGCGATAAGTGTGCGGGTTCTTTTCTACGTCCCACAGATTATTCGCATTGACAGGGTTGTGAGACGGGATCTCCGGCTTAGCCGTCCTTATCCGAGAAGACTAGAGAGTCCTCCATTTGCAGCATTTAATTACAAAAGGCAGCACTTTTCTCCTCCGTTATTTAAAGACACCTGATGTTTGTCCGGCCGGAGTTGAACTCCACGACCTCCAGCGTGACATCCTGGTGCTCAACCAACTGAGCCACCGGTGCGCATCTTCTTGGTGCGTTATTATTTACCTGTTATCTCCCACACTGGCAGCACCCCCTTTCCCCCCTTAAATCAATCTTGCTAGCCTACAAAAAATTCCAATTTTTTAAGAATGGAAATAAACGTTATTATTAATATTATTACAGTCAACATGGACAGGTGGAGCTGGAGAGTTAGTGGGGGAGGTGGGAAAATTTAGCACCGTTGGTATTGGTGGCTAGAAAGCGAAATTTTGCAACTCGTTGTAGCTATCAAGCTGTTTCTGCTCATGGGCCCCCTGCATTCATTTAATATATTGTGTGTACATGTTTCCACTTCCCACCGTATAAATTAAACAATTATTTCGCCGAAGGCTAATGATTATCGTGATATTCACCGATATGACGTCGAGTGATATTCACCGATAATCACTGAAGCCTGATCCGAATAATTGTTTTTTAGTATAAATACAAGCAGTTGAAATTTATTTCAAAAAAGAGAAATAAAAACATTTCACAACCGCGAAATCAGCTTCACCTTACAGTGGCAAAACGACTACCATTCATCCATTCTGGTCCGTTGAGGTGATTATCAGGGCATGAGAAGCGCGCTGATTTATGTATAATCAACCGGTGCCTTTCTACTAATGTCATTTATGGAATTAACTGCTGGGACGTGTGGGCTCTTTCTTTTGCCTTGTAGCGTACCTTTATGACACAGATTGTAATCTCTTGGCTGTTTTATTTGAAACATGGATAACTCTTGCTGAACTTTTTTATATACCTTTGAGCATGTTTGGATTTTCTTCAATCACTACTGGCTAGGAGAAAAGATCCCATAAAAAAATCTTTGAAAATTAAAGACTCTATGAAAGATCTGCAACACTCTTCAGCTGCTTCGAAAACTCACTTTCAACAATTCCTGAGGCAAATTTAAGGAACTTGCCATGATGCTAAACAATGTCTCACAGTTACCAAATCATGCAGCCAGAAAGTTAAAAGATCCCCAAACAGTCTCGACAACTGTTGACATCTTTCATTTGGAGCGGGCTAGTACTAACTTTCAATAATGATCATCTGCAGTTTGGCACAGGGAATGACTCTGCTTAATCCCTTTCCCTCTGACACATAAGTCTTGACAATTTTAGTCCTTGTTTTTTCAGTTCAATATTCTTTGTGCCAAAGGCGACAGAGCTTTCAACAATGACGAGTTTCTTCAAAGCCCATTAGCTGTGACATTAGTGCCTTGAGCCTTTGCTCTTATGACGAAGAAGTCCTTGGCTGCAGGTCGGTTAGTTTAGTGCTAAGTTAGGAATGTATAACGAGTCCAAGAAAGATGCAGAACAGCCTCATCAGTGTAATTCCACAAAAAGCCAAAAGTTAAGTGAGATAACATTTTGAAGTAACCTAATTAGTGATTAGTAACATGTAATTCTAAGTGAAGGATCCAAAACCAAGAAAATAATCATTACTCACTGAAAAGTTTTACTTATTTATTTTTTATCAGGGACATTTCCTAAGAGCTTTTGCCCTTGAAAACCTAGGAAACTACAGTTGAATGGTTTAAGATCTTAATCTCAAAGCTTATGAGCTGGACAAAAGGTCATCCCCGCAGCTGCTTTTGAGTATCATTCAAGTAGTTGGATGCATTTGTCAAATGTCAGAGTCAGAGGAGATTGCCTCTCTCGGTTCAAGGTGAGGTTACTGTCTAAAAGGGTGGTTGTTGGTCACAGTCTTTTTTAGTGGCTGAGTTGATCGTAGGTTGGTTGTCAAGGAAAGAGGAAAAGCAGTAAGAGTACCCGGGAAGAAACCTCTAGGAGCTGAGAGTATTGACATAGAACCACCTACCTGTGATGCCAATTCTGGGAATCAAACCCAGGGCACTTGATTGATGGGAGCGGGAGAGCTCTCACCTCTGCCCCCCCTGCTCCCTAAAAGGGCACTGAATCATTAGTCCCTTTGTCTACTTTTCCAGTCAGCGAGTCAGTGCTTTATCATCAAAAATGGGTTAATCATCAAATGGCAAAAATTATTAACCGTTGATACAACACCGATGGTTTTTTTGTTCGGGCCAGTGTCAACATATGAGTTGGTCATTCATAGTGTTTTCTGCTGGTTACCCAAGAACGCCCTCACCCTGTTGAGTTTCCCAGTAGAACAGGGATTCGAGCATGGAACTTCACTGTTAATGGACAAGCAATGCCTTACTGTCCCAACATCACCTTTTGGATGTTATTCCGTGCTGTTTAGAGAGAAAAAGTGTGAAACAGTAAAACTTAGAATTTGTACAGAGTATCGAGGATAAGAGATCTAACCAACTCTGGGTTAATGTGCCAAGTTACATGATTGTATATGCTCATCTGCCATTTGTTAGCGCATTTGTAGATTGCTTTTATGATCGGTAATTAAAGTTTTCCATCACTATAAAAAATTGGGATTTATTCAAACTAGTTGATAATTAACACACTTATCACCGAAGTGGAGGTGGCTAGTGGTGGATATTCACCACTAGCCAACGGCACTTAAATTGTGAATAGTTGTTTTAGTATAATATGGCACAAAAAGATGATTTAATTAACTCATTTATTGCTGCAAAGATTACAACATTTTTGGGTGCAAATTCTGCATGAAGTGCTCAGAGGTGAATCAGTGGGCGTGTTCAACGCTATCCACTGTTTTAGTAATATACTAAAAGAAATTAACCACTGTAATTTTGAGCATCAGCCCTTCATCAGAGTGAATTGCATAGATGAAGGGCTCTAAAATCTTTCTAATCAGGGGGGTAAAATTGCTTGTGAAGTAAAAAATATCTTTTGCATACTTTAACCCATTGACTCCCAGGGGTCCCCATTGACGAGTAAAATCGTCTGGCATTAGACAGAGTAAAATACTAAGTATGACGTCAAAGGGTTAAAGACCTTTCAAAATGATGAAAAATGGTGTTTTTTATTTTGGAATATCTGCTTTTGTTCCAGAGATAATTTAAGTTTTTGTTCAAAAATTGATGACGTCAAATTTGAAATGAGTGTACACATGACTGCAATAAAAGGAGAGGAAAGGAAAGGAAAGGAACTTTATTTAAGTGTCTAGTCGTTCTAGCGCTGGTGCACTAATTGGGGAGACTGCAACGGAAATTAACATTTAACACAAATCAAGTCAAATCACAAAATTGAGAATATCCCCAAAAATATAGGATGAGTGTTGTTCAAACTTGGGAGCGGTAATCCATGGATGTATATAATAGCCACGAGCAGGGAAAATACCTGGCTGTCAGGGTGATTTCCCGGCCGGAAATAGATTTGTACATGCACAATATTTAAGATAAATAGCTTCAATCTGCTTTCTTGTAAATTTCTTTGGTCAAACGTTATTTCATTTTTTTCCTGTTTGGACTTGTTAGCTGAAGAAACAAGATCGTTAACACCCCATTTCACGATCAATCGGGTGTTTGGCAAAAAGCCCATTAGTCAGCAGTATTGTACTTTGTGTAGTTGAAACAATGTAATGCAGTTGTGTATTTCAACCATGTTGGGCAACAACATGCAAGCTGAAATGTCAGCAGGAAAAGGAGGAAAGGAGATTCTGAAGTTCTTGGTATAAAGAGTCATCAAATCTGTTGTAGCTACTTCTCAAAACTCTTTCTGACCGAGTGAAAATAATTTCGGAAGAAATCGCTATAACTACAACATAATCAGCATGAGACAGGGAGAGCATGTTTTCAAACAAAGGGACATTTTTACATGTAAAAGGAAACAAGAATTTAGTCTGAAAACTTAGAACAAAAACAGTGAATTTTTTGTTGATAAGAACATCATGAATAGCCTTGAATTTACCTCCTAAAATCAAGGAAAATGCATTCCAGAGAGTGTAAATTTCAGAATTTTCCATGGGAACATATCCCTGGAACCTCTTAATAGGGACACGAGATTGGTGTGTCCTACAATTAAGTACCTGCCTGTTAAGTGTACATGTCAAGTAAGGAAACAAAGTTATACTCTCATAATTGGCTGCTGGGTCTATTTGACGCAGGATTGATTTTGTCATTTATTGTCATAATAAGGCATATTCACTCTCAGTAAGCTTATACAGAGATGTAAAGCATTATTGACGCACATACATACATGTGCATTTGATTCTGACCATCTTCCTGTACTTATCTGTTCAAATCCGAGATGTTGGGTTTATTGCAGATAGGGACTGGAAACACGATCGTTGCTATGGCAACATCTTATGGGTGTCACTTTGTGCCTTATCTGATGTACATTACTGGTGTCCAGTTTGAACAACACCAATCCAATATTTTCTGAGGTATTCTTAAATATTTTGGGATTTAGTACAGTTTGTGATGTCGTCAATTTTTCAACAAAAACTTGAATATCTCAGAAACAAGAGGAGAAATTCCAAAATAGAAAACACCATTCTTCATCATTTGTAAAGGTCTTTAAAATAAGCAAAAGATATTGGTTACTAATCATAGGCACTTTAATTTAAGTTACATGTACAAGTTACGTACCTTTATTAGGTCATTTAAGGACATTTGCGCCCAAAATGTTCCCACATACAGATTTTTTAAAACTTGCCACGTAGAAAGGTAATGATTTACGTTTGCCACAAAGGCACAAACATTGGGGGCTAAACATGCTCATTTTTGAGACCCTGAGGTGCCCTTTTAGAAGCTTGCGTTATTTTACGACAATATTAGCTTACCAATGTCAGCAATAAAAAAACTACTTTAGTGAAATTTAGATATAACTAAAGTCAGCCTTTGCAGCTGATGTCTTTTTCTGAGGTGAAATAGACCTTGAAAAACGATACATATTAGTCTTAGAAAGAAACTTCAGTCGCCCGGAGAGCATAAAAGGCAAAATATTTGTAACTTCTCACGCACAGATTTTTTTTGTTTTTTGTTAAAAGGGACAAATTCAGAAAAGGAAGTGATCTATGGAAAGAAAAATATGGGTCACCGAGCATTCAAGAGTCTCAGAGTAAAATCGCTGCGAAGTTCTCAATAGCGATGGTATATTCGCACTGTCACGTCATTGCGTGACATTTCCGAGAAGACCTGGGTGTACAGCTATCCCATGATGCCACACGCTTTAACATTCCATTCTTGTGGAAAATGTTTGCACCTTAAGCATCATGTTTACCTTCGTAGTCTGCGATGCATGACGTGTGCGTGACATGCTTCGAAAAAATGCGCAGTAGCAATGGGTGCGACAAAAAATGAAACCAAGTTTTTATGTTTTATTCCCCACTGATCAATGAAACACTACAATTTATTTAGAACCCCTTAATTTTTACTGTCAACCTCTATAATTATTACTGATTGAGCTGGATGGTGACACTGATTGCCTTTGACTTTTTTAATTCCTTCACATTGATCCCAATGAATTTGATTATTTCAGATGATGATTGTTTTAAGTTCAACAAGTCATTCAAGTTGGAAAAAGGCTGCGTGAAACTCACAACTACCATATCTGTATGATGTAATCTCAACTGCCATTAAAAGCCCACTATGGGTGGCATGCAGACCTTCTTATACACTCAAAACAAAGCATGGAAGACAAGAATCAAGTTTCCAAGGAAAGAACAAGTGAGAGTACTGGCAGTCTTGACATTGTGTGTGATGAAATGGAATCATCTGTTCCTGATCAGGCCTTTGGATTTTCATCCATTGATCACAGAAACCACAAAGATGAGGAAGAAGGGAAGGATACAGTGGACAATGGCAGAAAAAGGGGGATAATGACAGCCTTGCTTATTTTGACTGAAACTCATTTCTTCTCTGTATCAGTACATTGATGCCCTGGCAATTTGCAAACAGTGTTTGGCAATGGCTCTAGATTTCACGGACAAGGAATTTGAAATTAAATCTTATGTGAAATTAGCAAATATCTATCACAGACCTTGCACAGTACACCCAGGCTATATCTTACAATGGCAAACTTCTTGCAGTTGGAAGAGATCTTCAAAAATGTGACAAGGAAGGAAAGAAAGAATAGTGGAACAGTGATCTTGAACGTAGGGCAGTGTGGAATTTATCTGCGGCTTATAAGCTTATGGGTGACTTTGAAAATGCCTTGCATCATGCCCAAGAATACATGGAACTTTTGAAGTGTGTTGATGAAGAGAACCTAGTAACCACAGCATATTCAAATCTAGGTGAACTAGAACTCTTACAAGGCAACTAT
The DNA here is from genome assembly GCF_036669925.1 of Montipora capricornis. Taxonomy (NCBI): domain Eukaryota; kingdom Metazoa; phylum Cnidaria; class Anthozoa; order Scleractinia; family Acroporidae; genus Montipora; species Montipora capricornis. Next base: position 61,292,220 of record NC_090884.1, read on the forward strand.
GAAAAGCCTTGCAATGTCATCAGACAGAACTGCAACTTTGTAAGAAGCTAAAGGATCGGCAAGGAGCTGCTTATGCTTATGGTAGCATTGGCATGGTATATGCCCATTTGAGAAGCTTTAAATTGGCAGCTGTCAATCATGAACAACACCTGAGGCTTGCACAGAGTTTGGATGATAAAATGTCAGAGCTAATTGCCCTAAAAAATTATGGTTGCATGCATAGACTGATGGGAAATTACAATGAAGCGCTTAACCATTTTGAACGTCATCTGCATTTAGTAAAGGTGAACAAGATGGATGATTTACTTTGCAAGGCATACAGTCTTATTGGTGCATGTTACAAGGAATTGCATCAGCTTCACCATGCACAGTATTATTATGAACAAGTTTAAGACTGGCTTTAGAACAAAATGATTTGGAAGAGGAGCTTGAGGGTTGCCTTGCTCTCGCACAAATTTCAGCGTCAATGAGAAATTTTGAAACAAGTAGTCATTATTTCAACAAGGCCATTCCAGTTCTGGAAGAGAAGCTGTTGTCAAAATATGGGAGAAGTTTAATTTACCAAGATCCTTTGCTTGAAAAGCTAGACCAGTGCTACAAAGATTTGCAAGAGGTATTAACTGAAATGAATCTACAAGAGGAAGCTTTGGAAATTGCAGAACATTGTAGGTCGAGAATTCTTGTAAACATTTTGAGACATGAAAAGATTTTAAGCCCGAAGGAGGCGTGCCCATCTGAGCCATTAGTGCCACCTTACTCAGCAAATGACATGGTGGAGGTCCTTAGTCAACAGCAGGCATCGATATTGTTCTTTTCCACAATTCCCTCTGGATTCCTTTTATGGATGCTTTCACCAGGAAAAGGCATCGTAAAATGTCACCGGCACATTTGCTGTGAGCATTACAGTTTTGCTGACAAGATAAGATCATGTATAGAAGAAATTCACAGTAGCTGTCAGGAAATCTACAACTGTGATCATCTAGCTTTGCCACCTGATGTAACAACCAATCCTCATGACACACCAAATGAAGAGAAGACTCAAAGGTCGTGTTTATCATGTGAGTTTTTACGCAATTCCAAACTAACACCTCTACAAAAGCTGTATCGTCTTCTTTTGGTTCCAGTGGAGAATGAGCTCAAAGAGTTAGCTTTGAATAACTCAAATGACCTTATTGTTATTCCTGATCTCGAGGTAAATTTAGTGCCGTTTCCATGCTTACAGGATCAAGATGGTCAGTACTTGCACGAGGTGTTCACTGTTCGCATTCTTCCTTGTATTAGATTATTGCAACGGCAAATCAAATTGTTGCAAGATTCATCCAGTGCTGGAGACAAAGCTGCTATGTCTACAGAGATTCTTGTACAGGGAAATCCTCACATCTCAAGTGTAGATCTGTATGGAAAAATATGGAGTCCACCAAACCAGTCAGATCTAGCAGAGGTGGAAGTCAACACAATTGCAGCACTCTTAGGAGTGGACCCTGTCAGTGGTTCCTTAGCAACCAAGGACCACTTTCTTAAGGCATTGCCAAATGCATCTGTTGTTCACTTGGTAACCTATGGAAGCTGGTCTGATTCGTGCATAGCGCTATCTCCTGAAGCTTATTGCCACAGTAACCATCCACCTCCGGAGGCCTTTGTTGTCACAATCTCTGACATTGCCATGCTAAAAATATCTGCAAAGGTTGTGGTGATGAATGCTTGTTGCGGGTGTGCACACCACTATTGCCAGCTGAAATCTGCAAACTTCAACTTGGCGTTGGCTCTCCTGGCTGCTGGTGCTCAATCTGTGATTTTGCCACTTTGGTCTGCTCCTCAGACCGCACTCCTAAACTTGTTTTGCCAGTTCTACTCAGGATTAGAAATGGTATGTTCCTCATATTGTATACGTATCACATGTACATGAAAATAAAAACATTAATCACCATTTGGAATAATAAACTCAGAAAACAAAGGAATAAAAAATTGTGAAATAGCAGGCCTCAACCTAACTCACACAGAAAAAATGATGCCGACATGTTCATTTCATGGTGCCCCTGCTGCTGCTTAATTAAAATGACGTGACATACATGTAAAAGGTGATTGTGGGCACGCATGTAAACAAAGATTCACTGACAAAATTTTAAAACACCACTGACAATGTTTGGCACATCAGTAAAATATTCCTATCAAGCACTGCCTTGAGGTAGAGAGTATTTTCCTGTTTCAAGTGATTTCTTAGAGTCAGTAGATCCTGAGAAATTGATTTTTTTAGAACGGATTTTTACAAGCGGTTCATGAATTTCTTTTATTTTTCGGTGCGGGTTATCTGCTAGTGCAAGTAATCTGTTGAAACTTTTTTCTTGTTATTGCAAAAAATGACTGATGCAGGTACATTGTAATCTACCACGCGGGTAAACGGCTGGAAATTACGGCATATCTTCACCAATTCACTACTGATCTTCCTTAATTTCCCATTACTGTTTTATGATTTTTTTTCTTTTTAGGGTCAAACTGTGAGTGAATCTCTCAGAGGAGCATTGACAAAAGTTAGAGGTGTTGAAGGGATGTCATCTCCAGACTTCTGGGCATCATTTGTTCATGTTGGATTTGATACGACAGTAAATTTTATGAAGTTGCATCATGAGATCTTTCATAGGGAACTGGATCAAGCAGTGCAAACATCCTCTCAGGAAAGGTTTCCTTTTGTCACATCCGAAACTCTGGACAGAAAAGGTCAGCACCTGACTCATACATTTGGACATTTCAAGTAGTGAAACCTCTCCTTGCCATATTTCAATGAGGGGGTACTGATTTCACTTTTTTATGCAGAGCAAGGTTGACAAGCTGGCCACAAAATAACGAAGTTTATTTGAGTGTCAAGTGTATTTTAGCACTCAGGGGGCACTATAAATTGGGGACACTGTTAACATTGAAATCAAAGCAAATTAACTCAAATCAAATCAAATGTTGGTTTTTGACAAGAGGGAGGAGAGGGGAAAGCCGAAGTACATGTACCCAGGGAAAAATCTCTCAAAGCAGAGAAGAGACCCAACAAGCTCAATCCACAGGTGATGCCAATTCTGTAAATGGAACCCTGCCTCATTGGTAGAAGGTGAGGTGTGGAGGCAGTGTGGCCCAGGTAATGGTAATGGGCGGTTGCTTTGAGATC
>NC_090884.1:61300370-61305370 GCF_036669925.1 Montipora capricornis
GTCACCACTGAAGCATTTAGAGAAGCATTGTACAGAGGACAACCCAAAAAAATATCTCGTGACTTTCAGCAAATTTTTGTTCCTGAGTCCGTACTGTCACTCACAAATATTTTTCTCTTCGCATTTGTAGATTATATCGAAAAAGGAAAAACAGGGCCATCATCTTCAGTTCATCAGGTATTTAAAGAAGCTTGAGCTAAATTCGAATAGTTAAACTGAAGCACTCCTTGAACTTGATTTCGTGGTGTTTTTTTTTTTTGCAGAGTCGGCGCTCCACAGGCAAAACTTTCCGCGCCAAATTGGCTTCCAAACAGGTCAGTATTTGGCCTTGACTTCTGGATTAAAAGGCGAACGCGAAAACGAGCCCTGCGCGAGTAAAGTCCCGAGCAAACGTCTTCAACATCCGTTCTTTTTTGTTGAACAGCGATGTTGAAACCATGTGCTGCGCCTTTTCAACCGTGTTGAAACATGTTGACTCGAAGTTGAATCGATGTTGAATGAGTTTAAATGCATTTAAACTTTACTTCAACAACCATTCAACATTTCTTTTGTTTTCGCGAATGCTGAATGAAGTTGAAGCATTTTGCCTCCCTCTTTCAATATTTCAGGCTTCTCTCCGCAGTTGCTTAAATTGCGTTCGTAACTGCGAGGATCATAGCTTCACTCGACTCTTTCAACGTTGTTGGGTATGAGCGTGCGCACTATTCGGTCCCTCAATGACGTATCGTGTCCGTATCTATGATAACAACGGCGACTGCAGCCTGGGACTGAATACGAGGCCTCTCGTGAGCTTTGTTGAATCAAATTTTGATAATGTGTAGAAAACGTTTGCCCTCCTCAGAAATCAACATCGTTCAATGTCACTCAGCAAAATCATACCGATGTTGTAGCCGTTTGCGCGGGCATTAACTGAACTTTTTTACGTCTTAATTAGACTATTTTTGCTGCGGGAAAATACCCGCAAGGGAGAAGCTCTCCTTGCCCTTGTATGGACAATTTAAGCAATTGCCTCGAATTAGAGACACACTAAAAAGTCAGGTGACCTCAAACGGGATTCGAATCCGTGTCCTCTGCGACGTCGGTGCAATGCTGTACCAACTGAGCTATGAAGCGGGTCAGTTGGCAGCAGGTGAATTTGTCACGCCTATGTGTTCCCGTGAAAGGACTCGGTGAATGAATTGAAGTGCCGGCTGCAGACATAAGGGAGAAGCAGCCCTCGCACTCGTCTTGGAAAATACATGTTAATTAAATTACCTTAGAAAAGCAACACAACTGAATCTTTTTTTTACGTTTTAGAAATTGGTGTTCATTTTAAAGATAATTACCATGCAGAGAACTCTTTGTTCCCTTAAAAGAGTCTGGTTTACTTGAATTGAAATTTTTCTTCTCCATGAAATTTGTCTTAGATAATCATCAATACGCCATGGATGTCTAAAGGAGCGAATAACGACGAAAACGAAGTAAAGATGGCCCTCGCCAGAGAGTGAGTTTGCCGCGATGTAATGTTTATTATTTACTACAGAAAAACCTAGATAAAAGAGCTAGTGGATTAAGAACCTCCAGGTTGAAATTTGGTTTAAAAGAACGCCATATACATTGGAACCAATTTAGCCTGATAAATTCAACTGGTTCTTATATTAAGGAAATACTGGGTACCAGTTGGATTAAAAATTACTGGGTCGGGATAACCATGTCATTCTAAAATCAATTTTCTTTATTGGAATTTCTTGTGCTCTTTGTCCTTTAATTTTTATAGCACAGTGAAAGTGAAACACAGCAAAAAATCTCTGCAAAATAACAAATGTATACAAATGTATAAATCAAATTGTTTTTCTTGACAATACTGTTGTGCAACCAAAGAATAAATAAAGCAGTGTCAGTTGTGCAATATTAAAGTGTATAATTTTCAGACAGAATTTAAGAACATGTTAAGAACAGCTTGAGGCTGATCTTTCACTAAGTACCCTATATATAAGAACGGTATCAGCCTGAAACTGAAAAACATAGGTTCTTTTATGCGGGTTTTTACTGTAAGTTTAAAACTCGGAGACAGTGCGGTCGAGCGGTTGGAATGCTTGCAGACTCATTCTCGAGACTGGTATTACGATAATCGTATAGTATCAACCGCCGTTGAATATGCGATTATCACTATTCACTGACAGTTGAACATTTTTCTTTTAAAACACAACCCAGATATCCGGAATCGGAACTCGAACCTACGATTATTAGCTCACCTGTCACCTCTCCTAACCACTAAACCACCGAGTCGCCATTTGCTTAGACAAAATTTTTAAACACAATAATTTAACTTATTTTTCGTAAGACCGGGCTGTAAACGTGCGATAACACTCACTAACAAATTGTTTCAGACAACTAACGAGAAAGGTCCGGCCACACTTAAAACAAAGTTAACCATTTTGAAATCATCGCTTAAGCTTAATCATTCATGAATTATAGTAATCCTATTCTAGATGCCAGGAAACAAACATTAACTGAGAAACTTTGTAACTTGTTCATCGTGGTCCAGTTTATGATTATCATATATTCAACGCTGGGTGATATTATATGATTGTCGTAATTCCACTCTCGAGAACATGTTGTGCCTTGAGATCCGGGGATCCCGAGGTCAAGACACGTTCTGACTACTGGTTGAATTTGTTCATGGTAGTCCCTGGTTCAACTTCTCAGCTGTACTCCTAAATAGCCAACTAGCTTGCCTCCGGCCAGTTGGGATTCTTAACAGTTGTTGTTAAATGTTGTGTTCTGTCGTGATTGTGTTTCATTGGCCCGGAATAGCCCCTCTGGGGAGTGGTCAATTAAGTATGTATGTAACTCCAAGTGACAGATCTCTGCAAGACCTGGATCGGTCAATTCACCTCAATTCAGTTTACGTAGACAGCAGGCTGATAACGACTGCAAAACGCTGAGGAAAAGAGCAAATACTGTTCACAATGGTCAAAGGAAATATATTTGAATAAAATTTCTGTTGGGAAATAAGTTTTCGTTGGTAACAAAAGTAAAATGATGATGGATCGTTACAAAGAAAAAACATAGCCAATAGCCAATAGCTTCTTGTTTGCAAACTTTGGTAGAAAGTTAACTAATAACTTTGTTTCTTACTTTGATGCTTGTTTAAGTTTATTACTCGGTTCATCTGTGTTTTTAGGCTGGAAGGTATCAACAAGGAGTTTGCAGGTCACGTTACAAGATCGAACTATTGGCATGCTCGATTACTGCGGGCTCAGGTACGTATGACCATACCTTGCAAAGATATTCTACTTTTGATTGAAGTTGAAAATTGATCATGAATCGAGGTAACCTTCAGACAACAATCTCGACCCCAGAGCTCTTCTCTTGACTGAGGGAGAGAAGAGCTCTGGGAACCCTGAAACAAATGGTCTTCTCATTGGTTTTTGTGAAGAACAATCAAGAGCGTCTCTAATTGGTGCATTCATGTTAGCACGAGGAGTGAGCAGGCGCCGTAAGGTTCAAATAGCCATTTTTTGGCTATAAGAACTCTACGGCGCATGTTCTCGTACATAGAGATTCCCAGAGCCTTGGGTCGATCCGAGGCTCTGGTGACGAGAATGCCGTCAGACAACAGCAAGCAAAATTAGCAATTTAATTCCTGCGCAAAAAGGTATGCTAAAATTTCTTTTAGCTGAGGTCCCTTTTATTGACAAAGAGATGTGCGAAAAAAAGAAAAGACCCGAAAATGGCCAGATTCCAGTGTTTATAATTAATTGTTGGAAAAACAATCGTAAAACGGTGAGAGCTGGTATAGGTATTATCTTTTTAGGAGCGCGAAAATTGCCTATTGTTGTATGACAGTGCCCTAAAGATTTTTTGACAAGCCGGGGCTTCGCCAAACCGTTTAACATACCACGACAACCTTAAGTTTTGGTCGCACTTGTCCCAGGATTAGCACTTGATAACCTGTTTCTCTTTGTGTTAAAAATTCTGTTCCGTGTGCTTAGCTTGTAGCCTCGCACGCAGACACTCTACACTCTACATTCACGCGTTCCTCCCCCACGAGCTTGTGGGGGAGAAACGCGTGACGAAGCCCTAAGAGTGTCTACGTGGGAGGCAACTTAGCTTGACGTCCATTGAACTTTCAGTCCGCTCCTGGTTCCAAATTGCCATTAATTGGCGCCAAAACTTTGGACAAGCCTACCGGGAGATCGCAGGCCGCGGTAAAAGCGGGAAAAGTCAAGGTAAATGGTGGCCTAACGGCATCCTGCACCCGGCGACCTGTGGAGGAGGAACCGAAGCTGTCGATCAACGACACCAGAGAGAGGCGCAATGAAATCTACGGGATTTATGCTCAGCGGTTTGATGATATTGCCATGCACAAACGACAGAAGATTCGCCAGTTACTGGTGCCACTGACTACCGATCATAGATAAAATTTCTGGGTACAGAATTGGCTCGTTCATAATTACATTACTGAAAATTTGATCATAGAAAAAAGGGCTGCAAATTAAAGTGCAGAAGTACTGTCATTTTTGAAAAGAAAATTGTATGAAATAAAGGAGCGGATTTTAAAATTGTTACCGTCTTTTTTGCCAAGGTGAAATCACAAGCTATTAGATTAACACGATTACCTGTTATGCTGTAATCATAAGGAGGAGCAACATGCTTAGACTTGTGGTATTTTGTCTATTGTCCTAACGAAAGGTAAAAATGAACAAAACGCTACTGCGCTTTCGCATATAAGTGCGAACCAGGCTTTGCTTCAGTTACAGTTACTATAGATAAGAATTTTATAAATTTTTACGCCCCCATGGTGTATCTGAATTCATCGTTGTCCTCTTTTTATTTGCCTGACACATGTCAGGCACATGTCAAAGGAAAAATTAAAACAAGCGGTATATTATACCTCAACACTGCACATCTAAGAAATCAGAGCTCGGGTCGGACGTGCAATCAAGTAATCGTAGATGAGGGTGGGAAAACAAGAGTCCCTTTTGCAGGCGTAGTAAATTGAACGTTCGTTTTTA
>NC_090884.1:61310370-61315370 GCF_036669925.1 Montipora capricornis
TTTTTTCGTCACTCCCAAGAGAAATTTTGTATCTCCGTGCGGCCATGATGTAATATCCTTTATTTTCTAAACCAAGTTTTGCGGGAAAATTAGGTTTCAAAATAGACACTTTTCTGACACTGATGGGGACTAGGCTAATTTGGGTAAATGTACTCTTGGTGGACTCTTGGTGAATGTCCAGTGCAATCGTGATAAAGAAACGCCTTAAACAAATGCTCTCCATTTACCTCTTCTACAATCCGTGCGCTATTATTAACCAATTCAGTGGGTAATAATCCATGGTACGACGCTGTTTGACCTCGTGCTCCGCTGGAACGATTTAATTATCAGGTTCACTCATGTGGTATTCGAGGTCCGTACTGTAAATTTCTCTCTGTATCTTCAAATTGAAAACATTTTAAGGCATCAAACGTTCTAGAAAAAAAAAACCTGGTAAAGCACCTCGTGACCAAGCTCGTGACCAATTATATTTGCCCTATCCTTTCACTCGCGTGATCTGCAGTCATGGTTTTTTTTTTCACCGAAACAAAAGAAACGTGTCAAGGGAACGTTTCTTTGGGAAAATCTGAATCCAAATTTGGATTTCCGCAGCCAGGGTGGATTCTATTGATCTAAATTCGGATTTTTAAAATTTAGTAGACGTTAGCAGCAATGTTAGATGAATAATAGATGAAAAAATTGTTCGAATGAGGCCTCGAGTTGCTTTTGAAAGTTTTCATCCTGGCTTTCGCTGAACTAAGGCATTATCAGCAATGATGCCGTAGGTCGGCGAAAGTCAAAAGCAACTCAAGCCTCACTACTCACTCGAACAGTTTCCAACAGTTTCCGCCTTCCAACTCATTTGGAAGGCGGTTTTTCAAGACAAAATTAGAATGATTACCGCGCATTAGGGAACAAGATCCTAAAATTCAGGAAATAGGCCAAAGGGTTTATCATTGGAGGGATTTTTGCGTTTCTTTTCGCTTCTTAACAATATACATATTTTTTCTGGTTCAAAATGTTCGAACCACTTCAATTTTGATTTTCCTCTGTTTCAGATTATGATAATGAATATTAGACAAAGAAATATCAAAATTGAACTGGTTTGAAACATTTTAAAAGAAAACATTTGAACCATAACATACGCAACATACAAATTCCTTCAGAACGTGTCAATTCAACCGAAGCATTTTTCGTTTCATTGGGCGGGAAGAATCTGTAAGATCTTGCATCAAGTACCCAATCTCGAATTTTTGTAAAGCGACGGAGGCTAAGATTTGAGTTCCAAACCAGAAGGATTAGTTTACGATACCAACAAGAACGCCGTTTCTTTGTTGACGGACACCAACATAACGAAAGTGACCTGGAATAGCCAAACGAGCGAACATTACACTGAAAGAATATTAGGTGGCAGCGTAGCCCAGTGACTATGGCGCTTGTCCGAGATTCGGAGATCCCGGAGTTAAGGATTCCATTTTGGCTGAACATTTCTTGTCTTTCAGCGGGGAGTCAAGTCACTACAAAAAAAGGCTCCATGCCGATGAGGGACTACTTCAGAAAAAAAAGTTTGACTCTTCCCACAAAGTTTAACGTTTAATACTTCTCCAACACAATGTACTCAAAGTGATTTAATACTTGGCGTAAAGGTTCATAATTTAACAAAAAGCCTCCTCTTTTCATATAAAAGTCTAAAATTTACACGACCCTAGTAAAGACTCTAAAGTTCTTCATGTTTAGGTAAAGCACGGCCATAATCTGTTGCTTCGCTACCAACAAAAACTTCATGGTTGTTGATCATTTCGTCTTCGCTGAGTTTGCCATCTTTGTCTTCATCTGCTGATGAGACTAGATGCCGCGCTTCCTCCTGTGCCATTGCCTGTTCAGTTTCGGGTAAAATCCAAAGTTTAACCTTTAAAAATAAGATGAGAATACAAAGAAAGTAGTGACTCAATCTTTCACTCTAACTCATGACAATCTTGAAAATGTATGTGCCGCATACATGGTTTGTTTGATAATACAAGTCTGCCAACAGATGATATGGATAAGCTAAGGACTGCAAAGACATACAAAAATTGTACCACTTGTGGGATAAAGACGATAAACAGGGTTGATTCATTTGTGGGATCATTTCAGCCTCTCACTGACGTGACATGGGCCGATTTCTGGACATAACAACATTTGAGTTCATTGGTTCTCTACTCTGCACCAAGAAGTTCCTCTCTTGGAACTCTCGTTTTCTCATCTTCTCTAAAAGGTATCATTTGTTGGAGATCAGGCCCAAGAGTTATTGAGTATCAGTTTTGATTCAAACTTCGATATATGTGCTTCCGGTTGGGTCAACATCGTTTTCTGGAGACTAAGAAGTGTAGTGTCAAAACTTAAAAATTCGTGTAATTTTTTTGCACGTGGTTTTGTAACTATCCATACCATGGAGGGATTCTGACACATTCCTTTCGTCTGATCCACAAATCTACAGTTCTAGCAGTAATTGTCAAGGTACCCCATTATTCATTTTCTGTATGTCTTCCAAGTTCTTTAACTCTCTCGATCGTTATTCTCTTTTCCTCTTAATTTTCATTCTGTCCAAATCTTTGTGTTGTGAATTGACCCATTGATTCCTGGGAGTGAGGCATAACAGATTTCTCTCTGGGTACTCCTGGGTACTCCTGGGTACTCCGCTTTTCCGCTCTCCTCAAAAACCAACATTTGACTTGATTTGTGTTCATTGTTAATTTCAGTTTACAGCGTCCCCAATTAGTGCTCCAGCGCTAGAACGACTAGACACTTAAATAAAGTTCCTTTACATGTCATCTGAGGGCATCCTGGGGCGCATGATAAGTGAATGGGTTAAGGGTGGAATCTAGTTGTTGCTGTTGTCGACGGGGCCCGGTTGTTCAAAAGCCGATTAACTCTAATCCCAGATTAAGAATTAACCAAGGAGCTTATTTCTCTGCTCCCAAATGCTGTTTAACGCTGATTTTGGGTAAGACTTTATATTAGTAGAAGTCAATCTTGAAAAACAAAACTAAGCAAAAGAACTTTCACCAAGAAGTTGAAAACATAAAAGAATACTTAAAGCTAATCCTGGATTAAGTTAATCAGCTTTCCAAACAACCGGGGCCAGGACAACAACTTGTCGTTGTTGTTGTGACCTTGACAACAAGGCTAAGCTAAATAAATACAAACAGCATTGACTCACCTCTTCCTTGTTCAGTTTCCCATCCTTATCTTTATCATAATCTTCTTTAAATTTCTGAGTCTCTTCCTTCACCCATTCCGGTTTTTCAGTTTCAGGGTCATCAGGATCCTTGTAATCACCCAAGAATTCCTCCAGGCTGACATAACCATCTTTGTTACGATCAATATCTTGGATGGAAAATCAGAATAGGTTATTTCCCTTGAACTCCAAGTGCGCATCATCACTGTGCCTTATTTCTTGCATTAGACTTTAACTATTAGAGGGTGATATGAAGTGCTAGTTTTCTACCCATATGAACTATGTGAGCATTAGCCTTACTAATGGAAACAGGCCCACACAAGGACAGAGAAAAACTCTGACCAGGGTGGGAATTGAACCCACGATCTTCGGGTTAGATCACCGCTGCTCTACCGTAGCACTTATAGCACTTATATTTCAACAGACTTTAACTATTAGAGGGTGATGAGAAGCATTAGTTACAGATGCAAGGACTACAAACAGTAGGCCCTATAATAATAAAACTTTATTATACAAAGAATTCAAAAAGTTGACACTTATTTACATTGAAGCTGTGTAGAGAATAATTATAAAATACGTATAAATAAATAAATAAAATAAATAAGTATTAAGGCGATATATATATATAACTAAAATTATATACATTCATTTCTCAAGCCAATAGTTTGAAGTAAAACTCCTTATCGATTCAGAATTCTTTACATGATTTGGTAAATCATTAAAAAGATCAGCAGCCTATCTCACTAACCCCTGTTCATAAACTCTGTGTGACATTAAAGATCCAACACTCTATTCGAAAAGTGCAGGGCACATAATTCCTGCTGTTGTGGTCTCGTCTGAATCCTGAAAGCCACAAGTTTATTAGTGCAATGTAACACTACTAAGTGTTTACTTGCTGTTTACAAACAAGAGTACACATAACGCTGGCTTTCTGTGGAACTGATCTCCACAAAATAGGATGATGACAATTTTTCTGCCAAACAAGTACCAGGGCCTGTCCCTTTTATTTTAGATAATGAAAAAAAAAAGATTCTGTAAGATGTACCAGGGGCATTCTTTAACATCCAACACAATTTGATTTTAGCAAGGGGTGAGAGACTGACTGCCTACCATATATGTACTGTATTTATTAGCCTATGAGCCAAGTGATTTCTGCATCAAGTTAAACTGGCAACTTGTCGCAAGATAGGGGGGTTGGGATAGCCAAATATTTCTGCCAAAAAAATTCCTTGCTAATGCTACAAGAGCTTCAATTGAACGCTTATTCGGCTATAAGCCGAGCAATTATCAGCAAACGCAAATTACTATGCGTATGTAAATTACCAGTATTATTGTTGGTCATAAACTTATATTTAAGTGGTGGCTCCTAAAGGAGCCGTTTTGTTTTGGTCACTTCATGAATGAAGTTTTCAGACATCTTCTTTGCTGTCAGTCTCAAACTCATCCTCCATTGCCATATCATCATCAGCTAGTTCTGGAATATTGTCGGTGGTAGATCTCGTCATCTTCTGAGCCATCAAAAAAATTCGAAATGCTGCATGTTTTGAACGATTTCCTCACCATCTCTGCTGCAATTTCTGCCCACGACTGCTTTGTCCAACGGAGGACCAGGTTTCTTGATGGTGCCTTCTTCTTTCCTGCTGGAGTGAATTCAAAGGGGCCAGTCAACATCCAGGAAAGGTTCTGCTGTCACCTGATGTTATCCTTGAATGGTTTGTTGAGGTATTTGTCCAACAGCTGAAAGACTGGAGTCAGGCCACCTGGGATCACTGCTACTTTGATCTTATGCTGTATTTTTACAGTT
>NC_090884.1:61325370-61352870 GCF_036669925.1 Montipora capricornis
GTTCTTTGTGACTTGAGGGCCAATTTTTTCAGTTCCGACAAAGAGAGAAAGTCATTATCCATTTGTTGTAAAAAGCTAGTCCTTTTTATGTTTTAAGACAGCAAAGAAGAAAATTAATATTGTAAATAATTTATCTGCAAGATATAAAATGTGCAGCCAGAAATGTTTCCACACACACATATTGCTTATGCACTTATCATTGGCTAATCCTTAGGGCTGACCCCTGGGGAGGGGTTGCTTTTAAGGTGAAACAAAAGGCTACTAAAGCCCCAGGGTATGGGTTGTAAAAAGCAGACTAAATCCCCTTCCCCAGTGGCAGAGACACCAGAAGAAGTATACAGTATTTACCAGCCAGTAGGCCCCTGTTAGGAAAATTTTTGCCCAAGGTAGTGGGGATGGCCCAATGCAGCAGGTGGAGGATTTTATTTGAGAGTATCCTGGTAGATGACTTTCTTTCTCTGGGCACATGTAAATGTTTGGCCAGGACAAAGTTCATCAGTTTTCTTGGTCTACTTTTGTACCATATCTTAGCCAGGATTCAAACATTTGCAAGGCTTAGAGTAGATGATGCATCCAGACGAATCATACCCAGGGAGAAAAACTGTCCAAGGAAAAACAAAAGAAGGATCATTCCGTCTAAGATCACCTTGTGGACAGATTTGAAATACCTCTTAAAATTTGTCTATGTATAAATACAGTCAAGGAGAGGGCTCATTGGTTCAGATGAATACCTATCAACAGCATGATATTAAATTTGTCTGGACGGATAATCCATATGTTTTCCTATAGGTAAACTTAAGTCTTGTGTGAATTTTCAAAGTTCACAAACAGAAGTCACCAATATACAATGTAACAATAAAATTATTCTGCTCGGACAGTTTTTCTCAGCTTTATCCCTGGCAGATGATCTTTGATGGAAAATACATGTATCCCATGTTTTAAAACTGTTATGTTGGTTTTGATTTTTTTGTTTGTAGATTTCCCCACATTAGATTTGCAGTCAGCGTTGGTAAATGACTGTTGCCCAAATGAGGACGAAACCTTGTTGTCCCTTATTAAAGCATTCTTGCAAAAGAAGGAAGGTAGGCGGATGCTGATTATTATTGTTATATAATGGAAAAGCCATTAATTATTGTCTCACCCAACAGTCTGCTAGTGAGAAGGTTGTGGGTTCAAAATATTTGGGAGGAGGGCAAATATCAGTGGTATGCCTAGATTGACAACATTAAGTCTTGTGTCGGATTGTCTAAGAACCTACAGTATGAATTAATTTTTGTTAACCCTAGGGGATGCAGTCTATCTCTTTTTCTGCTGTAGGGGTACATGTGAATCTGACCTGGCTATTGAATGTGAAGAATGTGAAACACAACACTGAAATTTTCACCCATCAGTTTTGTGTTGTACTCAATATTTTGAAAAATATATTTTGTGATAACAATGAGAGAGCATGAATAAAGGTGATAGTGGAGGGCCAACATGATTTCTTTTTTTTTATTTTCACAAGCAAATCGTTGTGAATCAAACCTTCCAATAAAAAAGCAATAATGTATAGTTCCAGAAAATACCCCTCCCCCACAGAAGGGATTGGAAATTCCTGGGGATGGGGGGTCCAAAGGCCCAGGAATTTCCAGAGGAGGGAGGGGGGGTTGTCTCAATTTTCATACAGTTGTACATTAAGTGTCGTCGTTTGCATTTTGCTTCTCGAGTCTCGAATGCAAAAAAATAAATCTTGCTAATATAAAGCACAAAATGAGTATTTTTATGCTGGTTAGGCTCGATATTCTGTCGCTGCCAGAGTCCGATCATTTTCCTGAGTAGCGGCTGGCGATCGAAACGCATGTTGTGGAAAGTAGACGAGTTAATCGTGACTGATTGAAAATATGTCTGTTGCACTTGACCAGGTACTTCTGTCACTCCTATCTGTATCGTTTCAGCTGGAATATTTCGTCGCATTTTTAAGTTGTCATCGCAAGCGTGAAAAATAGCATTTGAACTGAAAGAATGCATCAACATTGAATTAACAGAAATTCGGAATCAACAGATAACAGACCTCTTATCGCGATAACAATGATTCTCAAGGAGGTTTTCAGAGAAGGTGCAGTGCAAGGCAGTTTACCACAGGTTAACGCCATCAGAGATAAATGACGGCAAATTCGAAATTGGCAACATGTCAAATTTTCACCGCCAGTCGACAGGATGCCAATTGGTGTGGTGGAAAGTGTTTTTTTTTTCAGCATTTCTCTCTCAACGGTCTTGGAAGTGAACTTTTTTTAGTAACTGCTGTTTTTTCAAAATTATGAAGCAGAATTTACGGTATTAAATCTATAATTTTCATATTGCAAATTCTGCAATAGGCAGCCTTGTAGGGGAAGTGCCTTCTAGTGATGTGTTGGTCACAGTATCCACCAAATTGTTGGGGGGGAAAAAAACGGTAAGGACCAAAATTCTGTATCTTGCACTAAAAAAATAGCTTACTTTTGGTTTCCACAAGGAATGATAATATTTCCAAGGGGTGTGCGACAAAAATGGAATTTCCGCTGGGGAGGGGGGTCTATTTTGTGAGCTGATTTTGGAAAATCCAGAGGGGAGGGTGGTCATAAGTAAAATCCTTTCTGTGGGGGGGGGGGGGGGTATGGATATTTTCTGGAACTACACAATGCAAGTTCATTGCACTGTTTTTACATGTATGTAGTACATACAATCACAGAAATTGAAAGTAATTTCCTATCATGTTTAATCCAATCAGACAGAATGCTGAAACAGATTGAAGAAGTGCAATTAGCACGAAGTTGTCTAGAGGAAAGAATCAAAGAGCTTGAAGGTAATACATCTAAGTATAGGAAATCATATGAACATCAAGTGCATTTTGTGAATGATGGGACAAAGTGATGTTTACCAGGGTTCTCCTGAAAATTTGAAGTAGACGGAGAAAAATTCCAAGTAGTTGGTGAAAACTGCTTTCCTTGCCAAGCCGGCCCTAAAAATTCATGTACATTTTCCCTGAGTAGCCATTGCACCCAGGTCAAGTAGATGGCGATTTTCCACAGTCACCGGAGCTTCTGCAGAACCCTGTGTTTACCCTGCGAGCAGTTGGTTTCTTCTATGCTTCCCGAGAGAAAAACCACTGCAAGCAACCGTTTGATTTGCCATCAAGCATGCGTGAGTTGCATAACGCCCCACATGACGCATGCATGTCCTTTTAAACTTCATTCCTTTGGCCAACAGAACAGCTGTTTGGTAAATGAAGGGTTTACCATGTCCCATTGGAAGCACAGCCATTGTATCTTTACCTTTCGAAAAATGGAAAAGAGCCTGCTTTTGCTCTTGATTAATTCCAAATATTCCTTGGGACTTCTATTCCCCAGAACGGTTCTCAAAGCTTCAGCATACTTCGCAGAATTACATCTGTGGTCACAATTTGTGCAGAGTCCTTTCTTTCTTGTCAAGTTAAGAAAGGCTCTGCTGGCAGGGTGAAGCTGTAGGTGATTGCAATTTTATATCTTTCAAACAAGTGATTACAAGTAACCTTAACTCATTAATAATTCATTCTAGGAAAACAAAAGGAGTGTTTTATTAATCAATATCTGTTGTCTGTATATCTGATACAGATTTCTCTTCATTTACATAAATGTTTCTTTTCATATTCCCTGTTCAAATGTCTTTAATCACCAAAAATACCTATTGTCTATTAACACTTAAATGCAGACTTCTGATAAGTCATACATGTGTATGTGTATACAATATTTGTGTCAGATCTGTATCACATTTACAGTGTACGAATTCTTTGTCTTGAGTTTGTAAATGTGATACAGATCTGCTGCTCATATTGTATATATTACATAAATCACAAAATGCATGAGCAAGTTTATACGAGTTTTTCTTTGTTATACATGTATACTTTACAAAATTACTGAATGGCAGTATTTCCATGGCAACTTCCGTATTGCTCTCTGTAACATCTTTTGCTCTCATTGACCAATCAGAAACGTGATATTCTGTTGAGTATACAATAAGGATTGTTACTGGATTGTGCTGTGTACCGCTAACATGCAGCGCAAGGAGGGCATGATCTGGACAAGGCCAAAAAAAAAAGAAAAATCTCAAATGATGGTATAGAACCATCATTCATACACTTTCTTACGAAGAAATGATCCTTGCATTCACACTATTTAGGGCTACTACGTGGTGTAAGCCTTGCACAAAACGAGATCGCACAAAACGTACCGAGAGTTGTCTTAAAACTTTTGTTTAGGCCTAATAAGAATACAGACAGTATCCTAAACATGCATAAACGCTAACCTTAGGCCCAATTAGACCTAAACAAAGGTTTGAAGACAGCTCTCGGGGCGATTTGTGCGCTCTCGTTTTGTCCGAGGCTTACACCACGTAGTAGCCCTATTTAGACAATAATTGCCATTACTTATTATTTAAACTACTTTTACCCCCAAATGTTCATGATCGTTTTCTCAATAAATTAATTATTGAGAAATGATCATGAACATGAACAAAGACCAAATAGACCTCTTTACAGATGTGTGCTTAGTTACCTGGCCTTTAATGAAAGTGAGGTTGGTGTTGACATTGTTGTGATACAGACCTCCATCCTTTTCTTATGTTAATGATGTTGTTGTCATGCTAATTTGTAATAAGTTACATAAGAAAAGCAATGAGGTTTCTATCAAAACAAGGTCAACTCCAGCCTCACTTTCATTCATAGGCCAGGTAACAAAGTACACAACTGTGAAATTGACTATTGAAGAGTCAGCAGTTAATTACCAGTATTCTTTTCTTTTCTTCCATATCAGTTGATTTCGAACGGCATCTTGCGGAAGAAAAGGAAATAAGAAGAACTAAAGATGAATCGATCAAAGCCCTCCAAGGTGACTCATTAATAATTAACTAACGTTGCCTAATGCTGGTAGTGACCCAAAAAAATAGAGCATAAGATTTGTTTGACAAATAAGATTCTTCTTTGTTAAGTTTAATCTGGCTGTATGATGGCCAGTTAAATTAATAGGCTATGAGAACAACCAAATCCTTCATTTCTTTTACCACGTTAAAACAGTAAGATGGTAATCACTTTCAGCTAAATATCCTAATCGGCCTTATGATTTTCTGCTATCCTTATTATTATTGCTTTCTAATAATAATATTATTACTCTATTAAACTTGTTAAACTGCCATTGAATTGCAATAAAGATAAATGTATCTTTATTTTATTGAGTAAATTACCGGATTGAAGGTTTGGGTTGCAGGTCATTGTTTCACCATAGCTGAAACAACCCAAAGCTGCATCCTCTCTTTATGATCAGCAAACTAAGAGTGTATCAATTACTCGAATTACTCGTATGAACTACTCGACCTAATTCGATCCTACTTGTGTGACCGACTGAACCGAGTGAAACTAAGAGCTACTGTACATGTATTAGAAGCTAGTGGAAGCGGACTGAGAGAGGTCATCCTCAGGGATCCACCCTCGGCCCGTTGCTGTGGAACATCTTCCAAAACAACCTGACATACGTAATTAACTCACATCTCTCTATATACGTACGTGGATGATCATCAACTGTATGAAACAGCTAACAACAACCTAATAACCAATGCCAATAAAGCCTCTGTGTGGTATGCTAGCAATCTGCTAAAAGGAAGCCTCAGAGCAAATACCAAACTATGACTCTCAACCATAGCAGTACAGCAAAGGACACCCCATTACACTTTCAAGGAAACACCATTGACTCTTCAGAGTCTCTTCAGTTGCTAGGAGTCACTGCAGACGACCAGCTGAACTTTAACAATCACATTAATGAAATATGTAGGAAGGCAAAAGGGTAGGCATAATGATGAGACTTAAAAAACTTATTCCTACTAGTGCGAAACTAAGCTTGTATAACCGTACGTAACTTATTGCCATCTGCCTTGGCACTTCTCTCTGACTTCTGTTCTGCTACTGATAAAAGAAAGTTCGAACGTATTTAGGAAAGAGCATTACGCGCAGTTTTCCTGGATAAGCAATCAAGCTACTGAACTCTTTTGAATAAAAGTAACCTAATGCCGCTACAGAATAGAAGACTACAAGATATCGCCATCCTTATGTATAAGGTGAAACATAGATTGTCCCACAAAAGTATGCGAGCTATTTCATATGCACTGCTCACCTTATAATTTAACCGTGTCAGAGTTTGCCATCCCTAGATTTACGACCAAGAAGTACGGCAGACATTCACTCACCTATTTGGGACCTAAGTTGTGGAATGGGTTGGGCAGTTTTAAACATCGTATTCGCATATGTGATTTAAGTTTGATTGTAGAAGACAACAATTGTTTAAACTGCACTCTTTGTAACTCGTAGCAGAACGAAATTTCATTCACCTTGGGATGTTAGGTTTTACTAGGATACCATTAGTTGATACTTAGTAGGTTTTAAATTCTTATTAGTTTTAATGTTAAGTGGTCCATAATTACTTTATCATTAAGTGTCTCCAATTAGTAAAGGGATATTTCCCATCGGCTACAAACCTTTGACACGTGATAAAGTCATTGATTGATTTATGCTAACATTAGGCCTGAACACTATGCTTTAGATAATGTTTGCATTTTTGTAAAAGTCTGGGTTGTTTCAGGTAAGGTAAAACAATGATCTGCAACCTTAACTAACCAGCAACCTGCACTTTGCACCCTTCGGGATTTAGTTGTCACATGATTTAAAAATATCAGCCCAGCATCACTGATTTCTGACTCAATTCACTGTTTTCTGTTTTTTTTTTTTTTCTTTGTGCAACAGATGAATTGCAGATATCAAATAACAAGAGAAAGGCTCTTGAAAATAAGTTACAGGGTAGGTTTTTCTTCCAGAGAACAGTGATTTATTAAATTGCTCATTTCGTCTCTTTATGTAAGAAGAGGTTTTTAAAGTAGTGAAATGAAAGGTCAAAATGTGATGTCCGGAGATTCTTCTTGTGTAATAACATTTTGACGTTTTTGGAATAACAATTATTTTTCGTGTGCATTTGAAGGTGAGACCACTAAGTTAATTCTGCACCAAGTTCAGGCAGAAGCGGGTAACTTACAACTCTTTCCCTTAGAACAATGCTGGGGATTTTACCTTGGACACCAATTTTGTGCCCGAATATGGACAAAAATAAGATCGATACTGCACGCGCGGGAAAATGCGAGCTACTTTATATCCAAATAAGGACATTTTTAAACTAAAAAAACTCCAGCTCTGAACCAGAGTTAAACGCTTCAAGGTCACGAGCTTCTGGTTCAGGCAATAACTTCTGTGGAAAGGGAGAATCGAACCTCGCACTTCCCTGGAAATTTAAGCAATTGTTTCTTTTAGCCACATGAAAAATTTAGGTGACGTTAACGGGATAAGTGCAAGGATGATTTCTTCAGTTCCAGCGTTTGAAATATATACATTTTTTTCGTTCAATAACTACTGTGTGGAATGAAAAGTTTGGAAGCAAAAGTTGCAGAGGGACCTTTACTTTTTACAAGTAGTAGGGTTCCTGCGGGTATAACCTAACCAGTTTTACTTTAAGACCATTTGATATATGAATGGTAGTTAGCACGTGCACGGTCTGTTGGATCGATGAATGTTAACGTGATTAAATATGCGCTTTAAGACTGAAGACAAAGAATAATTTATGCTTAAAGTTTATTGACAGCTCAAGGGCATTCTTCGCTGAAACTTTACCTGGTCATACCATCTGCCCTTTTTCAATGAAGAAAATACTTTTTTTTTCACGGAAAATTTGGTCAGAAGTCGTGTTTCACTTGCATTTGAATAGGGTAAATTCCTTTTTTCTTTGTTCAGGTATAAAGCAGTTTCTTCAGGTGGATCAAGATGAGAATAACACAGCCAGCTCCTAGTGTGATTCTGTCACTCGCCCTGTTGATGACAAATCACGGTCTATCTACTGTGACTGCAGCTCATGTGTTGTGAGCATGTTATTTTTCATATTTGGCTATCCAAATGAAAACTGCTTGTATTTTTGTTTGAAAGTATTTTTAACAAAAATCGCGGCCAAAAATCAAATGGAAAGAGATTATTTGTCACATTTCATCGAAATTTTGCAGAGAATAATTTTTGCCTTCCGCTTTACCCATTTTCGTTGCGTTTGAGCAACGTTTTAGAGTTATTCGCAAACTTACGGTTAAATAAGATCATTTAAGGTTAGTTCAGATGCAGTTAAATTTGACATCAAGTAAGTCTCGTTAGTTCAGTTCAATGCGCAATTAAGGACGGTGCCTACTATTGTTATTGCGCATACGTTCTGCGCATTTCGAGATAGTAGGATTTCCTATAGGTTGTGCTTGCTAATACAGGGATATTTTTGCGCGGCTCAAAACTATGCGCAGAAAGCAGAACTTAGCAAGTGCTCTTGGTATCCAAAAAGAAAATTTGGGTAACCACGCATTTTTCAGAGATAATTAAGCTTCAATTTGGAAAAGAACGCCATACATTGCTCTGTATTTTAAAGCTTTTTACAAATATTGTTCATTATTTATCTTCGAAAAATGCGTGGTTACCCCCAGTTTTCTTTTTGGATTTCAATAACACTTGTTGAGATCTGCTTTTCCCGCATATTCATTAAACCGCGCAAAAATACCTTTGAATTAGTAGGCACCGTCCTTAAACCAGTTTGTTCCTGACGTCTATTGGTTTTGAAAACCTGGGGCCCGTTTTTCGAACGTTCCGAAAACTTTCGGACCCGAAAAGCTATTTACAAAACTGTCATCTGCTTGTTTTGATAGGCTGGTCTTTCAGTATGTTTCCAAGACATCTAAAGGCAAAATGACTGTGAAGTTTTGTGACTAAAAACCTGTCCGTTCTCACGATACAGAGTAAATTATGGCACCCGAAAAGTTTCAGGACTTTCGAGAAACGGGCCCCTGGCGTGGAAATCTGCGGCTAATTCGCTCACAAAATGATATGCACATAGCAGTGCCCATTCCTCCTCTGTTTCCAATTGTGGATTTGAGGAAGGCGAGATCATTTGCCGGGCAAGCTGAGAAATGGAGCTCAGAAGAATTACAAGATAACGTTGTTTGGCAGAGCGAAGAAAATGTTACCGCGATAACAGCGACTTATCTTTGAAGAGATTTAATTAGAACTGTCTGCATGCTCTTTAGTCTTTCTTTTATTGCCCTAAAATCGGATCATGGAGTGTCAGTTTTAATAGTGTTTTATATTAAAGTATAATCGCTTGTCTTACGATGATGTCACTTTGGTGTAGAGCGCGGCGTCAGTTCGATTGCAGTAGCCGGTCTTCTTGACTAGTTACGCATCACCATATAAAACGCGATGTTCCGCAGCCTCCGCTTGTACAGCTGTCTTGAATTTGATTGAGGAACGTTTGGTCGTGATTTAAGGATATGGGTCCCCAATTCTTTCTTATGCCTGGATGGGTTTAACTGACAACCGACAAATGGCCTAAAAAATCCAGTAAGGGCACTAACAACTGACAAATATTCAGTTTAACCGACAGCTGACGTTCGTAGTCGGGTTTACTGAAAACTGAGAAAAAGGTTTTTGTCTTTGATATTCATTTGACATTCATTGTTGATGTCGTTCTATGTAAACGAATCCCGGTGGCCCTCGGATTCCAGATCCCAGACCGTGGATTCTGGATTCCGGATCCCGAGTCGTGGATTCTGGATATTCCAAACTCACAGGTTCCAAATGAATTTTCATCGAAATCTATAAATTCTGGATTCTGGATTCCAAGGCGTCACATTTGCGGGATTCCAGATTCCGGATTCCTTCACATCGGGCAATTGATAGCCTTTTTGGGGTAAAATATATCATGACTTTTTTCGCTCAGTATTTTTGCGCCGATCAACTCGAAACTTCAACTCCCCCTCCCCACCCCCCGGGAAAACCCCGGACATTTGAACTTTTGAAGATTAGATCGTTCCCGCCCCCTCGGGCCAACATGGTGTTCAAATGCCTTACCCTATCGTCGGATTTGTCTGTCATACCCAACTAAAAAACAATCGTCGTCGGCTCCAATCGTCGTCGGCTCCAGTCATCTTCAATAAAGACCTTTTGAAGACCTTTTGCCAATTGCCAAAAGCCAATTGCTCACATGTGCTATATCTCTTACTTTAAACTCTTCCCATCTCTTCCAAACACGTGTTTTATAGCTGTTAGCGACTTCGGCGCCCGAAGTCAAAATCCCCACTCCCAGGGCACAGAAGATAGTCAAATGCCCGGGCCTGCCCGGGGGGGGGAGGGATGTTGAAGTATCGATTTCATCGGCCCATCATGCAATTTAGACAGCAAACCATCACGCTGAGTTTTCTACCAAGTCTTTTCCTGATAGTCGAGCACGGCCTGAAGATTAATACTAATTTCATGTGCTTCTTGGAGTTCTTCTTTCGTGACCTTCAAATTGTACCTACTTAACCGCAACATCTATTTGCTGAACTGTATCCTGGATTCCTGAGGGTGTTTTTCGCGAATCCAGGGCAGCGGAACTGAGAACTTGCAACTGAAACGATCTGAACCGACTTACCGTGCAAAAGTGAAGGTGAACCAGAGTCAGTTAGGATGGTTAGAAGTAGCATTCCTAGATGCCATTTTTCCTGAGTCTTAATGGAGAATGCCCTCGCTTGAAACCTTTCTTCGCGTCGAAGCTTTCACCAAGACCACATTTCACGCATTCATGTTAAATACCACAGAAAGAAGTCAAGTATTTTGGGAAGTCGTTTAAGCTTTTGTGAGAGCTATAACATCTCTGTAACTGATCTTACCTGACCTCAACCAAATGTTCCCGGAGTCTCCACGAGTCAATAAAATTCCCTTGGGAACAGGCATTAAAATGCTGAAAAGAAGCCGTAGTGATAGAGGATTGTTACAGTGGATTTAAATTACGCCACAAGACTCCAGTTAGGGTCGTTTCAGTTTAATTAACGATTTGTTTTCTTCAATGTAAAGGCCCGCGCAAACGCTTCAACATCTGTTCGATTTTGTTGAATAATGTTGAACGATGTTGACTGATTTGGGGGGGTGGGCAAACGGTTTTGTTACTATGGATACGGTTATTGCCCCCGCAGGGCCAAAACCCGAGGAGGCAACCTAGAAGTGCCCGCGTAAAAAGGGCAATTCTATAAATTGGTAGATATTGTAGGGAAAATCAATCTCGATTTGCTCAACCGGGCGCGCAAGGTGGTATCGGTATTGCTTAAACGGGCGCGCAAGTGGTATTCTATTTGGTAAATTTGTTCTAGTACACACGACCGAGGTGTTTTAGGAATCACGAAGTAGAAACCCACAAGGAGAACCAAAGTGCTGTTCGGGTTAGCGATTAAAAGATCAAACGTTGAAGCAGGTCTGATGCAAATCGAGTTGTCTGGCTCAGAAATTGATTTTGTTGGAACACAAATCAGAAGCAGACATTCATTGTTGACATCGCCCTATGAAAACAAATCCAGGTGGCCCTCGGATTCCAAATCCCAGTCCATGGATCCCGGATCCAGAGCCGAAGTTGAATCGATGTTGAATGAGTTTAAACTTTGCGTCAATAACCACTCAACATTTCTTGTGCTTTCCCGAATGTTGAATGAAGTTGAAGCCGTGTGCCGTTGATAATGCGCATGCGTAACATTAGTCTCCTTTGTTCGTTCGCCTCCGATCTCGCCTCCCTCTTTTAACATTGTTGGGTATGCGCGTGCGCACTAATCGGTCTTTCAATGACGTATCCATAGTAACAACCGCGGCTGCAGCCTGGGGCTGAATACTGGTCCTCCCGTGAAGCTTTGTTGAATCAAATTTTGATGATGTGTAGAAAACGTTTGCCCTCCTCAGCAATCAACATCGTTCAATGTCACTCAACAAAATCATACGGAATTTGAAGCCGTTTGTGCCGGCATTAACTGAACTTTTTTACGCCTTAATTAGACTATTTTTGCTGCGGGAAAATACCCGAAAGGGAGAAGCTTTCCTTGCTCTCTTATGGACAATTTAAGCAATTGCCTCGAATTAGAGACACACTAAAAATTCAGGTGACCTCAAACGGGATTCGAACCCACGACCTCTGCGACGTCGGTGCAATGCTCTACAAACTGAGCTATGAAGCCGGTCAGTTGGCAGCAGGTCAATTTTTCGCGTTCATCTGTTCCCGTGAAAGGACTCGGTAAATGAAATGAATGTTTGTTCTTGAAGTGCGGGTTGTAGACATAAGGGAGGAAGGATAGATTCTAGAATACCCGTTCGCCCAATTTGGAAATATTTCAGGATGATTTGTGAATTTTGCAAATTCTTCACCACGCTAGTAATATATCCGAACTACATTTATATAGATTTGTTTAACTTGCACACATGCAGTCATGGCCTTTCTCTCCTAGAAATTTATGAGGTCAGCCCGAATGGTGGAGTATCATGGCGGAGAAACTCAAGGTTGGTTCACAAGTGCGACGCAAACGCAAGCGCAGGGAATTTCACACATCGAACGCAAACTCAAACACATCGAAATACCCACTCGCAATCGAGTATCCCAAGATGGCGGACGAAGCATGGAACAAGTATTTTTCACCTTGTTCACACGTAAGAAATGCAAAAGCAAGAACAAACAAATAGAAAACTTTCCATTTCTTGCGTTGTGCTTGCGCTTGCATTTGCCTTTTGCATTATGGTAGATCACACATGCATTTGCTTGCGATTGCGTTAGCCTTTGCGTCGCTAGTTTAAACACCCTGAACACTTTAAGTGCTAAGTGTTTGCTATAATTTTTTTTGTACCAAGTGTTTGCTATAAATTTTTTTGTACCTTTTTGGCAATGAACGGTCTCCGGCACTTGGTTTCGCCGTATAAGGAGTTCTCATTGAAACAACTGCGGTTTTGAGTCAACGCGGGCTCATGTTTGGGCATCAGGTGACAGTGCGCGTTGGCTCAAACCTAGTAGGGTTATGATTTTTTAAGGTGATTTTCGGGCCATCTTCGTCTACAGAAGCCCCCAGCCTGGCATCATTAAGCTGGAATGTGGGTAAAGGCAAGCCTCTGAAAGAAAACAGAAGTGAGAGATGGTTTCGTGCAGACTGGCACGCCTAAAATGCTTCAGTTGTTGTAAACATGGCGGTTTACGAGTGAAGCCGTCTCTCTGGCCTTTCTGTGCACGAATTCCAGGACCTACCGATACAATTTGGGCAAGATTTGAAAGCTAAAAACTTCAATCGGTGCTGTATTTTGCTGGTAGGACTGGGTGAGCCGACACTTATAAAAAATCTATGAAATGAAAATCGGGGGTGTTCCCTTGTCGTGGAATGGCAAGATTACCCAGAATTCTTTTCGGGCATGTACATGGAAACTTGAGACCTCGTGAAATGGATAAAGCGCGGCTGGAGGTAAAAGTAGTGAGAGGGAAGATTTCTAGCCAGATACTAAGGAGTATTATCCCTAACTGAGTTTTCTCTCCGGTCTTCTTCTCATGATGTTCTCGGAAATTACATTCTGTCCCTCAATAAACCTAGAACAACCAGTCATGGTCTTAATTCTTTATTGTTACTTCAGTATCAGCTAAGTTATGGAACGCGCTACCTGATTTTATCCGTACTGATTGAGTTAACAGGTTTTAAAATGAGAATCCAGGCCGCATTTTGTATAGCTGCTTTTAAAAAAATGACTGCATGTTTCTTGAAATATTTCATATTTCGTTATTTGTCCGTATGGGCTATGTAATTTAGCTGTAAATGTGATGTTTGGCTGGAAGATATTAGCTCTTGTAATTACTCTGAAATTCGAGATGAAAGAAGGTTTACGCATGTGTCTATGTTACCTTTAGCAGAGCGCGTGCGTACACTTTGTAATGCGCGACTCCAAAGCTTACCATATGAGAGAGAAAATGACTTTTGCTTTGAATATATAAGCCATTGAAATCTTAGGTTAAATTGTAATGACAAGGGCGGTCTGGAGCTGTGAGTAGGCGTGGGATTTGTCACATATGGTTTAGGGGCCGACATATCTCTCCCTCAATGCCGTACCGGGAGGCAAGGTCGGTAGCAGAAAGCAGCGAAGGGTCAACTGCGTCCAAAAGCGATCGCACGGGCCGAAATCCCGGGATGACTCGTTTGGTACGACGCTCCAGCGCCACGTCTGGAGGTACTGCAATTTTCTCTCTTGTTCAAACATTCCGTCGGTGCATGCGCAAATGTTCTGGCTCTCCCATACGTACCATGCCAACAAAGGATGGTGGAATTTTTTTATTTCTATTTTTATTTTTATTTTTACGAGCAATTGATATTTCAGTGGATTGTACATGCATAAACGTAACTGTAAGAACCGTGCGTGCATGTCTGGTCTTCTGGAGACAGAGGTGAGAGATGGTTTCGTGCAGACTGGCACGCCTAAAATGCTTCAGTTGTTGTAAACATGGCGGTTCACGAGTGAAGCCGTCTCTCTGGCCTTTCTGTGCACAAATTCCAGGACCTACCGATACAATTTGGGCAAGATTTGAAAGCTAAAAACTTCAATCGGTGCTGTATTTTGCTGGTAGGACTGGGTGAGCCGACACTTATAAAAAATCTATGAAATGAAAATCGGGGGTGTTCCCTTGTCGTGGAATGGCAAGATTACCCAGAATTCTTTTCGGGCATGTACATGGAAACTTGAGACCTCGTGAAATGGATAAAGCGCGGCTGGAGGTAAAAGTAGTGAGAGGGAAGATTTCTAGCCAGATACTAAGGAGTATTATCCCTAACTGAGTTTTCTCTCCGGTCTTCTTCTCATGATGTTCTCGGAAATTACATTCTGTCCCTCAATAAACCTAGAACAACCAGTCATGGTCTTAATTCTTTATTGTTACTTCAGTATCAGCTAAGTTATGGAACGCGCTACCTGATTTTATCCGTACTGATTGAGTTAACAGGTTTTAAAATGAGAATCCAGGCCGCATTTTGTATAGCTGCTTTTAAAAAAATGACTGCATGTTTCTTGAAATATTTCATATTTCGTTATTTGTCCGTATGGGCTATGTAATTTAGCTGTAAATGTGATGTTTGGCTGGAAGATATTAGCTCTTGTAATTACTCTGAAATTCGAGATGAAAGAAGGTTTACGCATGTGTCTATGTTACCTTTAGCAGAGCGCGTGCGTACACTTTGTAATGCGCGACTCCAAAGCTTACCATATGAGAGAGAAAATGACTTTTGCTTTGAATATATAAGCCATTGAAATCTTAGGTTAAATTGTAATGACAAGGGCGGTCTGGAGCTGTGAGTAGGCGTGGGATTTGTCACATATGGTTTAGGGGCCGACATATCTCTCCCTCAATGCCGTACCGGGAGGCAAGGTCGGTAGCAGAAAGCAGCGAAGGGTCAACTGCGTCCAAAAGCGATCGCACGGGCCGAAATCCCGGGATGACTCGTTTGGTACGACGCTCCAGCGCCACGTCTGGAGGTACTGCAATTTTCTCTCTTGTTCAAACATTCCGTCGGTGCATGCGCAAATGTTCTGGCTCTCCCATACGTACCATGCCAACAAAGGATGGTGGAATTTTTTTATTTCTATTTTTATTTTTATTTTTACGAGCAATTGATATTTCAGTCGATTGTACATGCATAAACGTAACTGTAAGAACCGTGCGTGCATGTCTGGTCTTCTGGAGACAGAGGTGAGAGATGGTTTCGTGCAGACTGGCACGCCTAAAATGCTTCAGTTGTTGTAAACATGGCGGTTTACGAGTGAAGCTGTCTCTCTGGCCTTTCTGTGCACAAATTCCAGGACCTACCGATACAATTTGGGCAAGATTTGAAAGCTAAAAACTTCAATCGGTGCTGTATTTTGCTGGTAGGACTGGGTGAGCCGACACTTATAAAAAATCTATGAAATGAAAATCGGGGGTGTTCCCTTGTCGTGGAATGGCAAGATTACCCAGAATTCTTTTCGGGCATGTACATGGAAACTTGAGACCTCGTGAAATGGATAAAGCGCGGCTGGAGGTAAAAGTAGTAAGAGAGAAGATTTCTAGCCAGATACTAAGGAGTATTATCCCTAACTGAGTTTTCTCTCCGGTCTTCTTCTCATGATGTTCTCGGAAATTACATTCTGTCCCTCAATAAACCTAGAACAACCAGTCATGGTCTTAATTCTTTATTGTTACTTCAGTATCAGCTAAGTTATGGAACGCGCTACCTGATTTTATCCGTACTGATTGAGTTAACAGGTTTTAAAATGAGAATCCAGGCCGCATTTTGTATATCTGATTTTAAAAAAAAGACTGCATGATTATTCAAAAATTTCATATTTAGTTATTTGTCCGTATGGTCTATTTAATTTAGCTGTAAATGTGATGTTTGGCTGGAACATATTAGCTCTTGTAATTACTCTGAAATTCGAGATGAAAGAAGGTTTACGCATGTGTCTATGTTACCTTTAGCAGAGCGCGTGCGTACACTTTGTAATGCGCGACTCCAAAGCTTACCATATGAGAGAGAAAATGACTTTTGCTTTGAATATATAAGCCATTGAAATCTTAGGTTAAATTGTAATGACAAGGGCGGTCTGGAGCTGTGAGTAGGCGTGGGATTTGTCACATATGGTTTAGGGGCCGACATATCTCTCCCTCAATGCCGTACCGGGAGGCAAGGTCGGTAGCAGAAAGCAGCGAAGGGTCAACTGCGTCCAAAAGCGATCGCACGGGCCGAAATCCCGGGATGACTCGTTTGGTACGACGCTCCAGCGCCACGTCTGGAGGTACTGCAATTTTCTCTCTTGTTCAAACATTCCGTCGGTGCATGCGCAAATGTTCTGGCTCTCCCATACGTACCATGCCAACAAAGGATGGTGGAATTTTTTTATTTCTATTTTTATTTTTATTTTTATTTTTACGAGCAATTGATATTTCAGTGGATTGTACATGCATAAACGTAACTGTAAGAACCGTGCGTGCATGTCTGGTCTTCTGGAGACAGAGGTGAGAGATGGTTTCGTGCAGACTGGCACGCCTAAAATGCTTCAGTTGTTGTAAACATGGCGGTTCACGAGTGAAGCCGTCTCTCTGGCCTTTCTGTGCACAAATTCCAGGACCTACCGATACAAGTTGGGCCAGACATGAAAGCTAAAAACTTCAATCGGAGGGGGAGTACGCTGGGAGGACTGGGTGCGCCGACACTAATAAAAAATCTTGGGAATGAAAATCGGGGGTGTTCCCTTGTCGTGGAATGGCAAGATTACCCAGAATTCTTTTCGGGCATGTACATGGAAACTTGAGACCTCGTGAAATGGATAAAGCGCGGCTGGAGGTAAAAGTAGTGAGAGGGAAGATTTCTAGCCAGATACTAAGGAGTATTATCCCTAACTGAGTTTTCTCTCCGGTCTTCTTCTCATGATGTTCTCGGAAATTACATTCTGTCCCTCAATAAACCTAGAACAACCAGTCATGGTCTTAATTCTTTATTGTTACTTCAGTATCAGCTAAGTTATGGAACGCGCTACCTGATTTTATCCGTACTGATTGAGTTAACAGGTTTTAAAATGAGAATCCAGGCCGCATTTTGTATAGCTGCTTTTAAAAAAATGACTGCATGTTTCTTGAAATATTTCATATTTCGTTATTTGTCCGTATGGGCTATGTAATTTAGCTGTAAATGTGATGTTTGGCTGGAAGATATTAGCTCTTGTAATTACTCTGAAATTCGAGATGAAAGAAGGTTTACGCATGTGTCTATGTTACCTTTAGCAGAGCGCGTGCGTACACTTTGTAATGCGCGACTCCAAAGCTTACCATATGAGAGAGAAAATGACTTTTGCTTTGAATATATAAGCCATTGAAATCTTAGGTTAAATTGTAATGACAAGGGCGGTCTGGAGCTGTGAGTAGGCGTGGGATTTGTCACATATGGTTTAGGGGCCGACATATCTCTCCCTCAATGCCGTACCGGGAGGCAAGGTCGGTAGCAGAAAGCAGCGAAGGGTCAACTGCGTCCAAAAGCGATCGCACGGGCCGAAATCCCGGGATGACTCGTTTGGTACGACGCTCCAGCGCCACGTCTGGAGGTACTGCAATTTTCTCTCTTGTTCAAACATTCCGTCGGTGCATGCGCAAATGTTCTGGCTCTCCCATACGTACCATGCCAGAAAAGGATGCTGGAATTCTTTTATTTTTATTTTTATTTTTACGAGCAATTGATATTTCAGTCGATTGTACATGCATAAACGTAACTGTAAGAACCGTGCGTGCATGTCTGGTCTTCTGGAGACAGAGGTGAGAGATGGTTTCGTGCAGACTGGCACGCCTAAAATGCTTCAGTTGTTGTAAACATGGCGGTTCACGAGTGAAGCCGTCTCTCTGGCCTTTCTGTGCACGAATTCCAGGACCTACCGATACAATTTGGGCAAGTTTTGAAAGCTAAAAACTTCAATCGGTGCTGTATTTTGCTGGTAGGACTGGGTGAGCCGACACTTATAAAAAATCTATGAAATGAAAATCGGGGGTGTTCCCTTGTCGTGGAATGGCAAGATTACCCAGAATTCTTTTCGGGCATGTACATGGAAACTTGAGACCTCGTGAAATGGATAAATCGCGGCTGGAGGTAAAAGTAGTGAGAGGGAAGATTTCTAGCCAGATACTAAGGAGTATTATCCCTAACTGAGTTTTCTCTCCGGTCTTCTTCTCATGATGTTCTCGGAAATTACATTCTGTCCCTCAATAAACCTAGAACAACCAGTCATGGTCTTAATTCTTTATTGTTACTTCAGTATCAGCTAAGTTATGGAACGCGCTACCTGATTTTATCCGTACTGATTGAGTTAACAGGTTTTAAAATGAGAATCCAGGCCGCATTTTGTATAGCTGCTTTTAAAAAAATGACTGCATGTTTCTTGAAATATTTCATATTTCGTTATTTGTCCGTATGGGCTATGTAATTTAGCTGTAAATGTGATGTTTGGCTGGAAGATATTAGCTCTTGTAATTACTCTGAAATTCGAGATGAAAGAAGGTTTACGCATGTGTCTATGTTACCTTTAGCAGAGCGCGTGCGTACACTTTGTAATGCGCGACTCCAAAGCTTACCATATGAGAGAGAAAATGACTTTTGCTTTGAATATATAAGCCATTGAAATCTTAGGTTAAATTGTAATGACAAGGGCGGTCTGGAGCTGTGAGTAGGCGTGGGATTTGTCACATATGGTTTAGGGGCCGACATATCTCTCCCTCAATGCCGTACCGGGAGGCAA
The DNA here is from genome assembly GCF_036669925.1 of Montipora capricornis. Classification (NCBI taxonomy): domain Eukaryota; kingdom Metazoa; phylum Cnidaria; class Anthozoa; order Scleractinia; family Acroporidae; genus Montipora; species Montipora capricornis. The sequence goes on from NC_090884.1 coordinate 61,344,548, forward strand.
GGTCGGTAGCAGAAAGCAGCGAAGGGTCAACTGCGTCCAAAAGCGATCGCACGGGCCGAAATCCCGGGATGACTCGTTTGGTACGACGCTCCAGCGCCACGTCTGGAGGTACTGCAATTTTCTCTCTTGTTCAAACATTCCGTCGGTGCATGCGCAAATGTTCTGGCTCTCCCATACGTACCATGCCAACAAAGGATGGTGGAATTTTTTTATTTCTATTTTTATTTTTATTTTTACGAGCAATTGATATTTCAGTGGATTGTACATGCATAAACGTAACTGTAAGAACCGTGCGTGCAATTCTGGTCTTCTGGAGACAGAGGTGAGAGATGGTTTCGTGCAGACTGGCACGCCTAAAATGCTTCAGTTGTTGTAAACATGGCGGTTCACGAGTGAAGCCGTCTCTCTGGCCTTTCTGTGCACGAATTCCAGGACCTACCGATACAATTTGGGCAAGATTTGAAAGCTAAAAACTTCAATCGGTGCTGTATTTTGCTGGTAGGACTGGGTGAGCCGACACTTATAAAAAATCTATGAAATGAAAATCGGGGGTGTTCCCTTGTCGTGGAATGGCAAGATTACCCAGAATTCTTTTCGGGCATGTACATGGAAACTTGAGACCTCGTGAAATGGATAAAGCGCGGCTGGAGGTAAAAGTAGTGAGAGGGAAGATTTCTAGCCAGATACTAAGGAGTATTATCCCTAACTGAGTTTTCTCTCCGGTCTTCTTCTCATGATGTTCTCGGAAATTACATTCTGTCCCTCAATAAACCTAGAACAACCAGTCATGGTCTTAATTCTTTATTGTTACTTCAGTATCAGCTAAGTTATGGAACGCGCTACCTGATTTTATCCGTACTGATTGAGTTAACAGGTTTTAAAATGAGAATCCAGGCCGCATTTTGTATAGCTGCTTTTAAAAAAATGACTGCATGTTTCTTGAAATATTTCATATTTCGTTATTTGTCCGTATGGGCTATGTAATTTAGCTGTAAATGTGATGTTTGGCTGGAACATATTAGCTCTTGTAATTACTCTGAAATAAGGGATGAAAGAAGGTTTACGCATGTGTCTATGTTACCTTTAGCAGAGCGCGTGCGTACACTTTGTAATGCGCGACTCCAAAGCTTACCATATGAGAGAGAAAATGACTTTTGCTTTGAATATATAAGCCATTGAAATCTTAGGTTAAATTGTAATGACAAGGGCGGTCTGGAGCTGTGAGTAGGCGTGGGATTTGTCACATATGGTTTAGGGGCCGACATATCTCTCCCTCAATGCCGTACCGGGAGGCAAGGTCGGTAGCAGAAAGCAGCGAAGGGTCAACTGCGTCCAAAAGCGATCGCACGGGCCGAAATCCCGGGATGACTCGTTTGGTACGACGCTCCAGCGCCACGTCTGGAGGTACTGCAATTTTCTCTCTTGTTCAAACATTCCGTCGGTGCATGCGCAAATGTTCTGGCTCTCCCATACGTACCATGCCAACAAAGGATGGTGGAATTTTTTTATTTCTATTTTTATTTTTATTTTTACGAGCAATTGATATTTCAGTGGATTGTACATGCATAAACGTAACTGTAAGAACCGTGCGTGCAATTCTGGTCTTCTGGAGACAGAGGTGAGAGATGGTTTCGTGCAGACTGGCACGCCTAAAATGCTTCAGTTGTTGTAAACATGGCGGTTTACGAGTGAAGCTGTCTCTCTGGCCTTTCTGTGCACAAATTCCAGGACCTACCGATACAATTTGGGCAAGATTTGAAAGCTAAAAACTTCAATCGGTGCTGTATTTTGCTGGTAGGACTGGGTGAGCCGACACTTATAAAAAATCTATGAAATGAAAATCGGGGGTGTTCCCTTGTCGTGGAATGGCAAGATTACCCAGAATTCTTTTCGGGCATGTACATGGAAACTTGAGACCTCGTGAAATGGATAAAGCGCGGCTGGAGGTAAAAGTAGTGAGAGGGAAGATTTCTAGCCAGATACTAAGGAGTATTATCCCTAACTGAGTTTTCTCTCCGGTCTTCTTCTCATGATGTTCTCGGAAATTACATTCTGTCCCTCAATAAACCTAGAACAACCAGTCATGGTCTTAATTCTTTATTGTTACTTCAGTATCAGCTAAGTTATGGAACGCGCTACCTGATTTTATCCGTACTGATTGAGTTAACAGGTTTTAAAATGAGAATCCAGGCCGCATTTTGTATAGCTGCTTTTAAAAAAATGACTGCATGTTTCTTGAAATATTTCATATTTCGTTATTTGTCCGTATGGGCTATGTAATTTAGCTGTAAATGTGATGTTTGGCTGGAACATATTAGCTCTTGTAATTACTCTGAAATTCGAGATGAATGATGGTTTACGCATGTGTCTATGTTACCTTTAGCAGAGCGCGTGCGTACACTTTGTAATGCGCGACTCCAAAGCTTACCATATGAGAGAGAAAATGACTTTTGCTTTGAATATATAAGCCATTGAAATCTTAGGTTAAATTGTAATGACAAGGGCGGTCTGGAGCTGTGAGTAGGCGTGGGATTTGTCACATATGGTTTAGGGGCCGACATATCTCTCCCTCAATGCCGTACCGGGAGGCAAGGTCGGTAGCAGAAAGCAGCGAAGGGTCAACTGCGTCCAAAAGCGATCGCACGGGCCGAAATCCCGGGATGACTCGTTTGGTACGACGCTCCAGCGCCACGTCTGGAGGTACTGCAATTTTCTCTCTTGTTCAAACATTCCGTCGGTGCATGCGCAAATGTTCTGGCTCTCCCATACGTACCATGCCAACAAAGGATGGTGGAATTTTTTTATTTCTATTTTTATTTTTATTTTTACGAGCAATTGATATTTCAGTGGATTGTACATGCATAAACGTAACTGTAAGAACCGTGCGTGCATGTCTGGTCTTCTGGAGACAGAGGTGAGAGATGGTTTCGTGCAGACTGGCACGCCTAAAATGCTTCAGTTGTTGTAAACATGGCGGTTCACGAGTGAAGCCGTCTCTCTGGCCTTTCTGTGCACAAATTCCAGGACCTACCGATACAATTTGGGCAAGATTTGAAAGCTAAAAACTTCAATCGGTGCTGTATTTTGCTGGTAGGACTGGGTGAGCCGACACTTATAAAAAATCTATGAAATGAAAATCGGGGGTGTTCCCTTGTCGTGGAATGGCAAGATTACCCAGAATTCTTTTCGGGCATGTACATGGAAACTTGAGACCTCGTGAAATGGATAAAGCGCGGCTGGAGGTAAAAGTAGTGAGAGGGAAGATTTCTAGCCAGATACTAAGGAGTATTATCCCTAACTGAGTTTTCTCTCCGGTCTTCTCATGATGTTCTCGGAAATTACATTCTGTCCCTCAATAAACCTAGAACAACCAGTCATGGTCTTAATTCTTTATTGTTACTTCAGTATCAGCTAAGTTATGGAACGCGCTACCTGATTTTATCCGTACTGATTGAGTTAACAGGTTTTAAAATGAGAATCCAGGCCGCATTTTGTATAGCTGCTTTTAAAAAAATGACTGCATGTTTCTTGAAATATTTCATATTTCGTTATTTGTCCGTATGGGCTATGTAATTTAGCTGTAAATGTGATGTTTGGCTGGAAGATATTAGCTCTTGTAATTACTCTGAAATTCGAGATGAAAGAAGGTTTACGCATGTGTCTATGTTACCTTTAGCAGAGCGCGTGCGTACACTTTGTAATGCGCGACTCCAAAGCTTACCATATGAGAGAGAAAATGACTTTTGCTTTGAATATATAAGCCATTGAAATCTTAGGTTAAATTGTAATGACAAGGGCGGTCTGGAGCTGTGAGTAGGCGTGGGATTTGTCACATATGGTTTAGGGGCCGACATATCTCTCCCTCAATGCCGTACCGGGAGGCAAGGTCGGTAGCAGAAAGCAGCGAAGGGTCAACTGCGTCCAAAAGCGATCGCACGGGCCGAAATCCCGGGATGACTCGTTTGGTACGACGCTCCAGCGCCACGTCTGGAGGTACTGCAATTTTCTCTCTTGTTCAAACATTCCGTCGGTGCATGCGCAAATGTTCTGGCTCTCCCATACGTACCATGCCAACAAAGGATGGTGGAATTTTTTTATTTCTATTTTTATGTTTATTTTTACGAGCAATTGATATTTCAGTGGATTGTACATGCATAAACGTAACTGTAAGAACCGTGCGTGCAATTCTGGTCTTCTGGAGACAGAGGTGAGAGATGGTTTCGTGCAGACTGGCACGCCTAAAATGCTTCAGTTGTTGTAAACATGGCGGTTGACGAGTGAAGCGGTCTCTCTGGCCTTTCTGTGCACAAATTCCAGGACCTACCGATACAATTTGGGCAAGATTTGAAAGCTAAAAACTTCAATCGGTGCTGTATTTTGCTGGTAGGACTGGGTGAGCCGACACTTATAAAAAATCTATGGAATGAAAATCGGGGGTGTTCCCTTGTCGTGGAATGGCAAGATTACCCAGAATTCTTTTCGGGCATGTACGTGAAAACTTGAGACCTCGTGAAATGGATAAAGCGCGGCTGGAGGTAAAAGTAGTAAGAGAGAAGATTTCTAGCCAGATACTAAGGAGTATTATCCCTAACTGAGTTTTCTCTCCGGTCTTCTTCTCATGATGTTCTCGGAAATTACATTCTGTCCCTCAATAAACCTAGAACAACCAGTCATGGTCTTAATTCTTTATTCTTACTTCAGTATCAGCAAAGTTATGGAACGCGCTACCTGATTTTATCCGTACTGACTGAGTTAACAGGTTTTAAAATGAGAATCCAGGCCGCATTTTGTATAGCTGCTTTTAAAAAAATGACTGCATGTTTCTTGAAATATTTCATATTTCGTTATTTGTCCGTATGGGCTATGTCTTTTAGCTGTAAATGTGATGTCTGGCTGGAATATATTAGCTCTTGTAATTACTCTGAAATTCGAGATGAAAGAAGGTTTACGCATGGGTCTATGTTACCTTTAGCAGAGCGCGTGCGTACACTTTGTAATACGCGACTCCAGAGCTTACCATATGAGAGAGAAAATGACTTTTGCTTTGAATATATAAGCCATTGAAATCTTAGGTTAAATTGTAATGACAAGGGCGGTCTGGAGCTGTGAGTAGGCGTGGGATTTGTCACATATGGTTTAGGGGCCGACATATCTCTCCCTCAATGCCGTACCGGGAGGCAAGGTCGGTAGCAGAAAGCAGCGAAGGGTCAACTGCGTCCAAAAGCGATCGCACGGGCCGAAATCCCGGGATGACTCGTTTGGTACGACGCTCCAGCGCCACGTCTGGAGGTACTGCAATTTTCTCTCTTGTTCAAACATTCCGTCGGTGCATGCGCAAATGTTCTGGCTCTCCCATACGTACCATGCCAGACATGGATGCTGGAATTCTTTTATTTCTATTTTTATTTTTATTTTTACGAGCAATTGATATTTCAGTGGATTGTACATGCATAAACGTAACTGTAAGAACCGTGCGTGCATGTCTGGTCTTCTGGAGACAGAGGTGAGAGATGGTTTCGTGCAGACTGGCACGCCTAAAATGCTTCAGTTGTTGTAAACATGGCGGTTTACGAGTGAAGCCGTCTCTCTGGCCTTTCTGTGCACGAATTCCAGGACTTACCGATACAATTTGAGCAAGTTTTAAAAGCTAAAAACTTCAATCGGTGCTGTATTTTGCTGGTAGGACTGGGTGAGCCGACACTTATAAAAAATCTATGAAATGAAAATCGGGGGTGTTCCCTTGTCGTGGAATGGCAAGATTACCCAGAATTCTTTTCGGGCATGTACATGGAAACTTGAGACCCCGTGAAATGGATAAAGCGCGGCTGGAGGTAAAAGTAGTAAGAGAGAAGATTTCTAGCCAGATACTAAGGAGTATTATCCCTAACTGAGTTTTCTCTCCGGTCTTCTTCTCATGATGTTCTCGGAAATTACATTCTGTCCCTCAATAAACCTAGAACAACCAGTCATGGTCTTAATTCTTTATTCTTACTTCAGTATCAGCTAAGTTATGGAACGCGCTACCTGATTTTATCCGTACTGACTGAGTTAACAGGTTTTAAAATGAGAATCCAGGCCGCATTTTGTATAGCTGCTTTTAAAAAAATGACTGCATGTTTCTTGAAATATTTCATATTTCGTTATTTGTCCGTATGGGCTATGTAATTTAGCTGTAAATGTGATGTTTGGCTGGAAGATATTAGCTCTTGTAATTACTCTGAAATTCGAGATGAAAGAAGGTTTACGCATGTGTCTATGTTACCTTTAGCAGAGCGCGTGCGTACACTTTGTAATGCGCGACTCCAAAGCTTACCATATGAGAGAGGAAATGACTTTTGCTTTGAATAAGGAAGCCATCGAAATCTTACGTTAAATTGTAATCGACAAGGGCGGTTTGTAGCTGTGAGTAGGCGTGGGATTTGTCACATATGGTTTAGGGGCCGACATATCTCTCCCTCAATGCCGTACCGGGAGGCAAGGTCGGTAGCAGAAAGCAGCGAAGGGTCAACTGCGTCCAAAAGCGATCGCACGGGCCGAAATCCCGGGATGACTCGTTTGGTACGACGCTCCAGCGCCACGTCTGGAGGTACTGCAATTTTCTCTCTTGTTCAAACATTCCGTCGGTGCATGCGCAAATGTTCTGGCTCTCCCATACGTACCATGCCAACAAAGGATGGTGGAATTTTTTTATTTCTATTTTTATTTTTATTTTTACGAGCAATTGATATTTCAGTGGATTGTACATGCATAAACGTAACTGTAAGAACCGTGCGTGCAATTCTGGTCTTCTGGAGACAGAGGTGAGAGATGGTTTCGTGCAGACTGGCACGCCTAAAATGCTTCAGTTGTTGTAAACATGGCGGTTTACGAGTGAAGCTGTCTCTCTGGCCTTTCTGTGCACAAATTCCAGGACCTACCGATACAATTTGGGCAAGATTTGAAAGCTAAAAACTTCAATCGGTGCTGTATTTTGCTGGTAGGACTGGGTGAGCCGACACTTATAAAAAATCTATGAAATGAAAATCGGGGGTGTTCCCTTGTCGTGGAATGGCAAGATTACCCAGAATTCTTTTCGGGCATGTACGTGGAAACTTGAGACCTCGTGAAATGGATAAAGCGCGGCTGGAGGTAAAAGTAGTGAGAGGGAAGATTTCTAGCCAGATACTAAGGAGTATTATCCCTAACTGAGTTTTCTCTCCGGTCTTCTTCTCATGATGTTCTCGGAAATTACATTCTGTCCCTCAATAAACCTAGAACAACCAGTCATGGTCTTAATTCTTTATTCTTACTTCAGTATCAGCTAAGTTATGGATTGCGCTACCTGATTTTATCCGTACTGACTGAGTTAACAGGTTTTAAAATGAGAATCCAGGCCGCATTTTGTATAGCTGTTTTTTAAAAAATGACTGCATGTTTCTTGAAATATTTCAAATTTCGTTATTTGTCCGTATGGGCTATGTAATTTAGCTGTAAATGTGATGTTTGGCTGGAACATATTAGCTCTTGTAATTACTCTGAAATTCGAGATGAAAGAAGGTTTACGCATGTGTCTATGTTACCTTTAGCAGAGCGCGTGCGTACACTTTGTAATGCGCGACTCCAAAGCTTACCATATGAGAGAGAAAATGACTTTTGCTTTGAATATATAAGCCATTGAAATCTTAGGTTAAATTGTAATGACAAGGGCGGTCTGGAGCTGTGAGTAGGCGTGGGATTTGTCACATATGGTTTAGGGGCCGACATATCTCTCCCTCAATGCCGTACCGGGAGGCAAGGTCGGTAGCAGAAAGCAGCGAAGGGTCAACTGCGTCCAAAAGCGATCGCACGGGCCGAAATCCCGGGATGACTCGTTTGGTACGACGCTCCAGCGCCACGTCTGGAGGTACTGCAATTTTCTCTCTTGTTCAAACATTCCGTCGGTGCATGCGCAAATGTTCTGGCTCTCCCATACGTACCATGCCAACAAAGGATGGTGGAATTTTTTTATTTCTATTTTTATTTTTATTTTTACGAGCAATTGATATTTCAGTGGATTGTACATGCATAAACGTAACTGTAAGAACCGTGCGTGCAATTCTGGTCTTCTGGAGACAGAGGTGAGAGATGGTTTCGTGCAGACTGGCACGCCTAAAATGCTTCAGTTGTTGTAAACATGGCGGTTTACGAGTGAAGCTGTCTCTCTGGCCTTTCTGTGCACAAATTCCAGGACCTACCGATACAATTTGGGCACGCTTTGAACGCTAAAAACTCCCACCGGTGCTGTATTTTGCCGGTAGGACTGGGTGAGCCGACACTTATAAAATACCTATGAAATGAAATGGGG
>NC_090884.1:61360370-61375370 GCF_036669925.1 Montipora capricornis
TATCTAAACTATCTATCTATCTATCTATTTAAATTGCTGATACATGAAGAAAGTGCTCGCGAAAAGGCAAAGAAAATCATCAACAAGACAAGTAAAATAACTGCAAATTGTACACATCTAAACAATGTTATAATCCGGGAACTGTTACATGAAGCACGGAATTTGACAATAGCAAGAGCTTCAAATTACATATTTCACAATGATGCTACATGAAGCTAATTAACAGTGAAACTAATAATCATGAAAATAGTGATTACAAAAAGATGATTTGGAATCAAATGGAATTATAATCATGGAAACAATGATGAAGAAAAGAGGTCAGCAATAGTACAGTAACTACTGATGGAAACAACAGCAAAATATTCAACAGGCAAGTTACATGCTATGCCAGACTAAAGGTCATTTCAACATAGTTAAATAAACCCCAACAAAAGCTATTGAAATGCGGCAATCAGCTATGAAACTAAATCGATGAAAGAAACCAAAAGCTATATGTAGTAATTTGAACTAAACTAGACTAGACTAGAGGCCTCAATAAATAAATAGGAAAATACTGCTAACATACCAAGGGCACGTTCAATTAACCCTATTCCGGAATAAGAATACGTGGAGTGATGATTTAAAACGGTATGTTTGGCGTTTTGAAGCAACAAGGATAATAAAGATATGTTTAAAATACCATATTAGCCGATGTTTGAAAATTTTAATGTGAACCTGCGTAAAAACGAAGGATTTCTAACTTCTATAGAGTGTTGTGACTCACCGCCAAAACAAAAGAAAACGTTTGCATGATAATAGAGATCAATTCCCGCAGGATTAGTTCGGGACACCACTATGGCCGCCGTTCCTTTGTTTAGGGACACTAGGGACCTTAAGATCTACGACGGCGAAGTCGACGAAATAGAACTTTGCTCTAGTAAAAGTCTTTTGCGATTATTCCATCTTGTTCACGTCGTACATTGTGGGCAAAGTATCCTAAAAATAAATTGGTACGAGCGGTTTCACACTGAAAATAGAGAGTGAAAAATTCTCTGTTGCATGCTCACGTTGTCGCCAAAACCTAAAATTTGGTGATTTCAAGTCTTCGTTATGCAGAGGACCGCACAAATATGAGCTAAAATCCGTGCTGCACGTGCAGCACGATTATTTATGCTCTTTTAACCAATGATATCATTGTTTTGTGGCGTTTTCGTCGACGTCGTCGTCGTAGATCTTAAGCTCCCTATTAACATGGCCGCCGTGACGTCACGTGAAAACACTTTATTTCATGTATTCCGAAATACGGTCAATCGAACGCACCCCAAGTGTTATTGATAACTACACATCTGAAAACGACTTGGAAATGACTTGTCTTGAAGACTGACACTATTAACTGAACCAACTGAACTTACTGAGTAAATGGTAGCCATTTTATAGTGGGTTTTAGGAAATTAGAGTAATAACTAAAAACCAAACAAGGTTAGGAAGCAAATTTACTGCTTAGTAATACAGGATTTACTAAAGGAAGAAGGAGTTTACCGCATCTACACAACAGGAATTAGGTAAAGAATAATGCAACTACGCAAGGTAAAATAGGGTGTGTTGGGATAATGAAAATAAGTTTGAAAATAATTTGCAATGGAAATGAAAACAAGTGACCAAGTCACAAATAGTAAGCTAAGATTCTTTACACATAAACAGGAAGAACGTGGTGTAATGAATTGGGGCGCTAAAGTATGTTGCCCAGTATCCGACCGGCACCAGTATCCCACGAGTTAAAAAATAATTTCAATTTTTTTTACACCCTTATTAGTTTACGACAAACGAAGCATACGGTTAAGAAACCGAACATTTAAGATTTGAGATGCAAGTTTTGGCGGGCTTTAAGCTGTAGGATCATTTGCAGAGGGCGCCGTTCTGTTCAGGAGAGTGAGATTTCATGCTAATATTTACGCTTTTCACTGCGCAGTAAAACTATCCCTGTTGAAGAAATGTCCAGTAAATCATGATGTTTTTTAAGGAACCTTTCGATACTTGCAGTGAGTATTCTCAAAGAATTCAAGTAGTGAGAGCATCCTTCAATTCTTCCTGAAATGTACTGTTTCTAGAATAAGGGAGACCAGAATCATCAACAAATTTTTCACAAATTTTTTACATCATTTTACAAGCTGCAGTCATGATTAATTTCATATCATTACCTTTAATTGATCTGTGTGTAGTGTAATGCTATTCTGCTACAACTCAACTAAAACTTTCTTCATTGACTTACCGAGCGGAATTATTTTCTGCGTTGCTTTCACACCGCACTTAGCAAAACTGCCGGACGCAGAGGCTAGAACGGAATTCTCAATTTTTCCACTATGCTCGGTTCGTAAGTCGATTTATATTTTCCAAATTCTAATGCCAAAGTTCTTTGCAAGAGCAAAGGGAGACAAAAATATCTATTCCCCACCGAAAGTCACGTTTAATTGCGTTGTTATTGCTGTGGACGGATACTGGGTTCGCTGGTCGGATACTGCATGGGCAGCGATGGACGTCTGTAGAAATGCAAATTTCACCACGGAAACGAAGGTAAAAACGCAATGCTTGTTTTCATCATGTTACAGATAAAATTCATTGCTTCAGGGCCAAATTTCACAGCTCTTGCGGCCAAGGAAAACAAATATAGCACTTTTAAACTTAAGTGGTCGGATACTGGGCAACATACTGTAGACGTAGCCGATGATTTACTTTTTAAGCCGTGCGCCAATCGTTTAGGCTTGGCTGGGCCTTTGCGTCGACCGGAGTAAGGACTGTACAACTAGGCTCACTAGTAATTCTCTTTTATTTTATTTTATTCCCTAAATCAATGTGCTTATATACCTAATGATATTGGTAGCCTACGTGGTGGATATAATATGGTGAATCATGTCGAGATCTATTCGTACGAAAACACGTCTATTACAATTCATCCTGCAATGATTCAAATAAGACAAATAAAAACGTAATTCCTGTAAACCTGTGTCAGGGTTCCCACGTAGAGGATACGGGTTTCCTCTACTTATTTAATACGGAACTGAAGCACGAACTACATTTTCGTCCTACTCTGAACATGTTACTGAACATATCTACACGCTCCTAGTATCATATTTCTGTTTACTATTGGTTATGCAATCAACAAGTCACGTTTCATTGCACTTAACTTCATCTTCCCCTACCCCCCTCTTCGAAAAGGCCATGTCCCCATACCAGAATGAAAGAGAAGTGTGACACTGACTTCATCTGAACAAAAAATAAAATAAAATATCACTTGAACTCCGAGCTTAAGCAAGCCTATCACAGGATTATACAAGAATCAAAGTCTCTCATCCATGCTGGTGCTGTAACTTCTCGTCTTGGTCTAATTGTGGAGTGTACTGGTTGATCCTCCATTTCCACTGTTGATTCTCGGGGAGGCTGTTGGCCCCTTAGTATCGCGACATCCATATCTCCCTCACTCTCATCCAGGTACATCTGTCTCGTCCGGGATATAACACGGGGAGAAATGAGGTCTCTGCATTGGTGTAATGGGCGCGTGATCGGCAAATTGGCCTCTCTGTCCAATGTTGGCTCACCACACAGCTTAAGGCGGTTGAAGTGTACAACTTTCCGCTATCTGGTAATGTCCACAGCCTGGATGCAGTAGGTGACATCAGCGATTTTAGTCACTACAATGTATGGCCCTTGCCATGGTGGATGTAATTTATTGGTCAAATGCCTCTTAACCGTAGGGTCGTGTCTCCAATGTTGATGTGTTCTCCAGCTACTCGTTGATCGTAATGGTCCGTCTGACGTTTTTGTGAGGCTTTCAAGTGTTCTCTGGCTCGTTCTTGGACCTCTTCCTGGATCGTTCGCAGTATGACGACATACTCAGACACTTCACCTTTGTGGTTCAGGTGACGCCCCAACATAACTTCTGCAGGTAAACGTATTCCATGACCAAACATGAGATAGTACGAAGTGTACTGCGTTGAAGCATGTGCACTCGATCGATATGCCATCATCACCAATGGTAGGTGTACATCCCAGTCAAGTTGGTGGTCTGACACATACCTTAGTAAACATGTCTTGTAGGGAACAGTTCATGCGTTCGATCATGCCATCACTTTCAGTGTGGTACGAGTTGGTTTGTGTGTAGTCCATGTCGAAGAGAAGGCACATCTCCTGGAATAGTTGGGCTTCAACGTTTCGCCCCTGATCTGAGTGGATACGCTCGGATATGACCTTGTTTACCGATTTCTCAGCTACAGTCTTAGCTTCTTGGTGTGCAATTGGGAACGCTTCTTTCCATTTGGTGAAGTAATCACCAACAACTGGGATGTACCTGTTTGATTCTGTTGTTGGTTGGGCAGCCATAATATCCAGAGCTATTCTCTCAAATGGGTAATCTGGACAGCTGCTAACTAGTGGTGCTCTTCCTAACCTGATTCTCAGACGGTCCAGGTCGCACGTGTCACGCACTCTTCTCCCTTTCCCGTCTGATGGACTTCAATCAAGGTCATGATCCTGACGTCATGGTTCTATTGTTTTTTACACGCCAATAAATTTTTTCGCGCGGGTTTTTCTCTGTTCAGCGAGGTCTTATCACGTCTCCTAAAAACCAGTGATATCAATGATATGATAACGTCTACTCCAACAATAGCGGTTTCATATGAAACCAATTTGGTTCATTGTTTGATCTGTGCTGAATCGTTGGAAAACACTGACAGAATCGCTGTGTTTGGGCGTTCACAGTGGGATTTAAGGTGGCCGAACACAGTTTTCGCGCGCGCTCTTGCTAACGCAATGCAGCGCGCGCGCAAAGATTGCAAAGGTTTCAATACAGCAGTCATTTTATTTGCTCAATGCTTCCGCCAACTGTCCGATTTTTTTCTCATAACTGAACAAAGTGTTTTAATGGTTTTAGTCTCTTATGGGAAATGTATGTAAGAAAAGGTAACGATGCAAAGAACTCTGCAATTCGCAGATTTTTCTTTGTTATCGACCAGTTAAATGAAGCGCATGCGTCGTAAGTTTAAAAATAGCGATTGAATGCAGAATAGCTTTCTCGGAAATATGCCTACTTCTCGCGAACCACTCGTTAGAATTGAACGAAATTTGGCACGAAAATACTTTAGGAAATAAGCAACTGGAGTATTGAAAAAAATTTGAACTTTAACACAGGAACTTCCAGATATTCCAGTGAACCTTCAACAAGGGATAATTAAAGATTTCTCTGTCAAATTACTATTAAAATAGTGTTAACTTGTGAGCATCGTTACAAGATTGTTGCATGTAAATTATAAAGAAAATCTAACGACCAGATTTTCTGCAAATGAACAAAACCGATTTTAAACACCTTTTTTTCATGTTGCCATGGAAACGGCATATGCGTCAGCTTAACTATGAAAAAACCGAAGTTCGTGCTGTTAACTTGCTTTCTACCATTTTTGGCAACCAAAGGATCAAGGGTGTTAGAGAAAAAGGTAAATGAAAAATAGGTATCAAAAACTGCGTGGTTTGATCGCGTACGGTGATTCAAATGAACAAGATCAATTCGCGCTGCAATTGTACGGTTAATTTACCTGGAAAGATGGTCAAACAGGACTCCTCTGCTCCCTGTGCCAGGGGCCCTTTCGCCCGTTCTTGAAAACTTTCGTTTCTTTTTTCTTGCCCCGACTGACTGCCCCTGGGTCTCCGAGGATGGAAATAGCCTTAAAAGCGATCTATATTATTCGGCCCCAGTCTCCGACCGTTTTGTTTACGTCCGCTCGTAGCGTTGCAAATTCCCGTCCTGGCGCTAAACGATCCATGGCAGCTTTGTTTTGTTTTAAACGTTTTTAAACGTTGGTCAAGTGGCGGTTCCTGAACAACCCTAACTTGACGACTCTTATTTCGAAGAGACTGCTTCGTACATGGCTTCGATTTACAGAGCTCGACTAACTTCTTCCTCGAGCGTTTTCCGGGATCAGTCTGCCGAATTTTCGTCGGCACCTCAGGATCCTCTAGCGCATCGATAAATTGGTCCTGAGCAAGGCTGTCTTCTATCGCCTCTACTGCTTCTGGTACGCTCTAACGACGAGTCTCCGCACCGAACTCGCGAGATCTGACAATTTTTCGTCACGTTTCCGATGCCTATCTTGTGCAACTCGGTCCGCTCTTGTGGCACGAATTTCTCTCGGAGAGCCACCTTCAAATTACCGTAATTTCACGACCGGTGATATGCCTTGTAACTGGAACAACGCAGCTCCACGCATACCCACAGCGAGAAACAGTGCCTTACTCTCATCTTTCCATCCGTTAATTGTTGCACTGTCTTCAAAATGTGCGAGCCACGAGTCCCATTCCTCGTTACCGACCACTGAGAACGATTCCGGCATAACTATAGGCCTACTCGCTGTCACTTGTGAAGTGGAAGCGCCTGAACCAGTGGAACCTGCTTCAGTAGACATAACTTTACGAGAAACTATACAAAGATTTTGCAGAGTCCACGAGGTAGGAGCAAGAACAAAATCAAGAACAACTCCGCAAGCTCAATTGCGACACACAGCTACCCGACAACTCAACAACAAACACTACTTATCTCCAAGGATTGCCGAAGCCTAACCCTTCTGGCAAATATTGCAGCTTCCTTCTCGGTGGAATACTTGAATTTTATCCGGCCGCCACCACCAAAATGTAGTGAATTGGGTCGGTAGACGTAGCCATGGTTTATTTGCTAAGCGTCGCGCTGATCGTTTAAGCTTGGTTGGGTCTTTACGCCGACCGGAGTGCGGACTCTGTACAACTAGGTTCACTCGTTATTCTCTATTATCTCGTTTTGTTACCTAAATCAATGTGCTTATATACATAATGACATTGGTATCCTACGTGATGGATATAATAGTGAATTATGCCGCGATCTATTCCTACGAAAACACATCTATTACAATACATCCTGTAAAACTAGGTCAGGTTTCCCACGTACGTATTTAATAAGCAAAGCAAAAGCTACATTTTCATCCCACTCTGAACATGTAACTGAAGATATCTACGCGCTCCCAGTATATTTCTTTTTACTATTGGTTACGTAATCAAGAAGTCACGTTTCATTGCACTTCACTACAAAGGCATTAAAGCGCAGTACTATATAAACGTTTCGTGCCACAACTTCTTGATTTGAGCAAAATTTGTGTTAAGCACATGCAGAAGAGATAAATCTTGCTTGTTCCTTTATTAAGGGGAAAGAAAGGATACACTTATGAATTAATTCATTTCAAAAATGTTGAAATATTGTAGCAGTGAATTTGTACCCAGGAATTTTATAGAAATTAAAAATTTAGACATATTCACACTGTTCTAATTCAGTTAGTACTTGGGTCTGTGCATAGTGAATGTAAACCGAGTCAATGGCAGGATAAGTGAAAGACATTTAAACCAAGTAAGTATGCAACTTCTTAATTAGAATTCTGCTGGGTGTAAATCAACAGAGGTAGTTTAGAGTACATGTCGGGCCTTTTTGATTTTGTATTCGTTTTGTCTTTGGGTGCGAGAGAATAGAGAGACGCGGGTTAATGCTTCTCACCACAATTTCTTTTACATCTACATGTACCAGCACTCGGCAAAATCCCCTTTGACTTATTGCTGTTTTTTCCTACATTGCCTCATAAACCATAAGCCTTTTTGAGACATCACTGCTGAGCCGGCCACATTTTGCTGGAGAATTTAGTCCACACCACAACACCAGGAACTCCATACCCTTACTCTTTTTGAATAGTATGAGGACGTCCCACAGTGTTGAACAAGGGTTCTGAGACGCGACCTACGGTTTATAGTCCTTATATCTGAGAAGACTTGAAAGTCTTACCATTTGCAGATACCACTGCGAAGGAAGAACTTTCTCCTCAGTTATTTGAAGACCCTGAGTAATGGTCTGGTGGAGGTGATCTCACAAACACATTAGTCTGATGCTCCACCAACCAGTTAGCGGTCAGCCACCTCTTAATGAATTTTCTGGTTCCACCTTTAAAACCAGCACAAAGTGATTTAGAATGAATTTCATACCAAACTACAGGAATGCATGCTTGTATTGTTTGAAAATTTATAACATGATGTAATCAACCTTGCTTGATACTTTCTTACATCCTGACTTAGAAAACACCTTGAACTCTTCTGGGAAATAAAGTAACTCATCTGCAACACTATTCAAGTTTTTTTCAGTAACTGGAAGTTTCTTCTGTTCCAAGTCAGCTTTAGCACACATCTTAATGTGAGATCTTTCCAAAGGAAGAAATGGAATAAAGTAATCTATAAGATTTTTTTCAATGAGAGATGAATGCCAGAATCCTCCTTTGGTGTTGAATTCACCAAGATTTATAATCTTATCCATGTGTTTGATTCCAATATCCTCCCGTTTCTTTCCCTCCTTCCAATGAGTCAGCATTTCTTCGTTTATTTGATGTGCTCCCGTGTTGCTAAGAAATATAAAGATACTCCTACGGTAATCCACTTTTCCAACTTCCGTGTAGTGGTCCAGAAAAGGTTTCAAAACGTCAATGAGCCCGATGGGCATCTTATCCATTTCGTCGAAGATAAACAATGACCTGGGGCACTCAGCCACCGATCTTGCGACGAGATCTCTTAGTTTTCCTTTATATAAATCCAGTAATTTCTGGTGGGGAAAATCGTAAGTTGCAATAATCTGATGAACATATTGACTCTCCATTCCATATCGAAATAAATGTTCAGCGATGATTGTGCTTACAAAGTTTTTCCCCGACCCTGTCCAGCCATTAAACGAAAGGGCCAACGCTTTATTCGGAGACTTGTTATTTAAATGTCCCTTAACAGCTTTCAGCACCGTGTCAGTGACCAAATGCTGACCAAAAACACGTCTTTCTAGAGAGGACTGCAACCCAGTAATGTTTGGTGAAATCCACTTGTCTGTGCAACACTCTTGAAATGGACATCGAAGGAATTCGACCATAGAGGAAAGAAGGGCCGTTGCGACAGCAGTAGGGATGTAAGCGCTTAGTTGAGAAAAAAATAATGTTATCAAGAAAACTGCTGCCCAAAGTTTCGCCATAGTATCGCACTGTTCCCAAAAGTACAGTTTTTTGTGGCAATTTCCCGTATAAAAGTCCATGATAATTCTATCAAGGATTTCTATTGGTTGTAAGTAAGTGATTGACCAATGAAGTTTACTGTTCACGGCATTGTTCACGGCAAAATGCGTAAAAATACGGAAGCAAAACGAGTGGCTACCCAGTTATTACCGTGCAAAATTGGTCCTAAGGACCAACACTGCAATAAAGCAATAAAGCAGTGAAGCCAACTAAGCAAGGAAGTGAGTTTATTCCTCTGGCATCTCAGGGTTTCAGTGAAAAAGCAATGCGGCAACCCGGCAACCCTCCCAGCGGAGCGGGAAGATCATCTGTCATTTCTAAGGGAGTAGCTTGTATTCTATTTGGAGCATTGGCTATAATTGCTATTGTTTTTGGTCCCTCACAGTCTGAAATCAAGAATGATCTCGAATTTGTTCAGGTCTTTGAAACTGAACTGAGCAGTCTTCAGTCCTTGTTCACTAATCAGACAGACAGGTTCTGGAGGAATTTGAAGAACCGTGGTTTAGCGCATTTTAGGAGTTTAGAACCTCGGCGGCCTCTTGTGTTGTTGCTGGCTGCACCCCCGCAAGCTCATGATGTGGTGAACTGCCTTGCAACAAAACTAGCTGAGGTACTAGATCCCAGAAACAAAAGAAACTTAGCTTTGGTTGACGGCATCAAGGCAAAAAAAAGTCCCGGAAAGGACGTAAAGAAAGCCATGGATGACCTTCTTATGAAAAAATTTGAAAAAGGCCACAGGGTAGCACTTATACAACACCTTGAGCTTCTGCCTTTTCCATCACCGTTATTGTTTTACTCTTACTGTGATGACCAGAATGCACCACATAAGCATGTCGCAATTATCTTCACTGTTCATCTTTCAAAAGAACCTGATTTATCGCTATCAGCAAAAGAAGCAGAAGGAGCTGTGGAAACATACCTGTCAGATGATGTGTGGGTAAAAGAGGATCAGGATGCAGTTGCAGCTCTGCTAAGCCGCGTTGCTGACACAGTAGCGCTCATGAATGGTGAATCTAGTGAATTGGTAAAAACACTCTGTTCCAATTAAACATGTAGAGTTTGTGTTCCAAAGGATGCTAAGGGACGGATCTTTATTTTTTGAAGGGGGGGTGGGGGAAATGTTTTAAAGATAAAACATTTGTTTTTCTGTTTTGTCGTCCATGCAAACATTATTTTATCTCCCTGGACACATATTTTTTTCTAGGCAGTGACCTCAGTCAGATTGGTGGCTCCAAAGGGATCGTCTATAACCCGCTTTTCAAATATAAGTTCATTTCATTCATAAAGTCCTCTACCAGAACAAATGAGCCCAACAAATTGATCTGCTCCCAACTGAGTGGCTTCAAAGCTCAGTAGGTAGAGAGAGCATTGTGCCAGCATTGCAGAGGTCATGGATTCGAATCCCGTTGAGGCACCCTGAATTTTTCAAGTGTCTATTAAGAGACAATTGCTTAAATTGTCCAGATGATTGTGAGGATAACCCCCCTCTTTCGTCTAAAGATTTTTCTACTTTAACTGAACAAAATGAGGGGTGGTCCGCAGGGGTAGACCATGGGCCGGGTCCACCATGAAGGGGTCCATGGACGGGTCCACAGGGGTGGTCCATGGACCTGGGGTCCTTGTTTTGTATACGTCCTGATTTCATACCGTGGAAGCTTTTATCGGTTTGCCGAACCATAGTCAGCCCAAGTTCGCGTCACTATAGAGCGTGTAATAATTAATTACTAGTGGGAAGATGACCTTTGAGTGCAAGCGGTGTTGCGTTACAGGCAGCCGTTGAGAATTTAAACGCGTTATAAGACTTTGCATGGGAAATAAAATACCGTCGATTATGAAGCCTAAAAAACGCTCAATTTAACGTTCATTCAATAAAATGAATAAAAATGACTCACCTCTGGTGTATTCTTGTGCCTTTTGGCGCTTATTTTATCGTTTCAGGAATTCCGTGTTTTCACTGTTCTAAGACGAAGTCAAGGCTGCACACTAAGATTTCGACCGTAGTCAGCTCAGAGGCGGTTTGCGTCTCGAAAATCCATCCCAGCCACGATTTTTTCACGCAGAGCTAAAGCCCCATCAATTGCGAACCTCAGTGAATGTTTCGTCGTCAAAAATCCCCACGCACTTGGCTGGAAATGAGCATTTTGTGCTTCCGATGATGAAATTGGTCACGGAGCTTGGGTTCGAGGTCCACCCGATGAGGTAGTCATTTCATGTACAACACTTACCCCATCCCCACAGCGGCTTCTCGAACCTGAGCTGTTCCGCTTGCACTCAAAGGTCATCTTCCCACTAGTAATTTATAATTATTACACGCTCTCTAGTGACTCGAACTTGGACTGCCTATGGAGAAAACATGTTATATTATGCAGCGGTCACTGGAGCTCGGGAAAACAGGAGAACAAGAATCATTTGCTAGACAGAATTTGCACGAAAGAATATGCTCCTAATCTGGAAAAAAAGTACTCCATAAAACCATCCAGGGAATTAAAAAGGAAAATTGACTGTACAAGAACGGTTCTTACATTAATTTTTGTACTTACATATATGATTTATATTTGATTTCTTAAATGCATGATGTGCCGGTAATTTATTTATTTGCTAACTTTCAGAGTCTTGTATTACTATATCAACAGTTTAGAATAAACTGACTTACCAGACATTTTCTGAAAGTGCTCTAAAAGCTTTTTTTCGTAGTAGTTTCCTCTTTTAAAGTTTCTGTGTTGCTTTGCATCGTTTTAAATTTATATTACTTTCATCAACATTGTTTAGAAATTATATAAAACCATGATGAACCAAACTCTTTCTTTCCCTGAAAACCCAGGGGTGATGGTAGCCTTATTTGCTGTTATTACCAGTCCTCAGGTTAAGCCATGGCAATCAGAAGTGCTTTGTTGAACATCAATGAATCTTCCAATTGTAGATCATTGTATGTGGATCATTGTAGTTAGTCTGAATCATCTTGAGTTTTATCTGCACAAAATATTTGCTCTGGCTTGTTGTTGTTGCTCTTGACATTCTGAAGTAGGCTGCCCCAGTGTGCAATTCTCTTGGTTGAAGTTATTAGAATGATTGGGTATCAATGAGGAGTGCCATTTATCCTTACCCTCAGATGGTGTTTTGTAGTTTTGTTCTAGGTTAGTTGGAGGACTTAGTTTTGTATAGTCATGTTCGTTTTGTTCTCTGTTCCGATAATTAACAATTATTGGATGAGGTTGAGCATGTTAGCAATAATTATCAAGGCCAAAGTTTGTGTTATCTGCTGAAGCCGAAGGCTGAGGCGGATAACAAACTGAGGCTTTGATAATTATCGCTAACATGCGAAAACCGAATTCAATAATTGTTTTATTATGCATATTCCTGAGCTGAGCTCCGCTATGACAAAACTGATCAAACTGCTGGTTAGTGTGTCAGGTGACGTCACTTCTGCATGCATAAAACTATTGTCTGTAGGTATGACGTCAATTCTACATATATAAAATCTATTGTTTGTAGGTATGACGCAAGAGAAACAGAGCAAGCAAGAATTAGCTTCGTGCTTATAGCCAATCAAAATCGAGCTGGTGACACCAATGTATAATAATCATTTTTGTAGGACAAATGGTAATACAATCCCGGCTGAGTGTCTTCAAGTTAGCTTTTGCCTCTTTCCTTTTCTTTAAATTTGGTTGATGCCACTTTTGAGCGGCTTCTGTGTAAACGTTAAAGACAAAAATAGCCTTAATTCATGTGTTGTGAAGTGTTCCAACTGTAAAAGTATAACAATAACATGTCAACAGAGAGCACACTTTCCGACAGCACATTCAAAAAAAACCTTTCTTGGGATGGTGTCTGACATTTGCAGACTGGCTACAAATAGCGCTGATAAACAGTATTTAAGTCTAAGAACCCATTTCAAATAGCGCTGATAAACAGCATTTAAGTCTAAGAAGCCATTTTAAAACGGTTAGCTTTGAATTATTGAAAGCTAACCGTTCTAAAATGGGTTCTTAGACTTAAATACTGTTTATCAGCACTATTTGTAGCCAGTCTGCAGTCTGCAAATGTCAGACACCGTTCTTGGGAACATTGTCGATGAATAACACTTCAGAACACAGGTAGCCCAAGCTCGGTATACGATTTATAGACTTTGTACGGGAAAATGTACTTTGAGCTTATAAATGCCGTGACAAAATAGTTATATTATCGGAAATATAGGCTGCCGTAAAGTTGCTCCCAAACACACTGTAAAAGCATAAAGTCTGTGTCGAGATAATGAAACTAAATGAGCCAGCTAGTTCATTGATGCCAGCTGAGCACTTAGCTCTGTTTTCAGTATAGTAACTAGGGGTATCACTGATCCCCTTATTGATCCCTGGGAGTGAGACTTGTCTAACGCCAGATGATTTTACTCGTCAGCTGGGGTCATCGTAGGGAATTTGAGGTGCCAATGGGTTTTGCCCTTCAAAACTTTGCCCCTTCCATTAAAGTGCCCCTGTGATCAAAAAAACCACTTCCTTTTTTCCTTCAGATTTTGAAAGTGTGTTTGCTTAACACCTGACTGGCAAAAGTTTGAGCTTTGATTTTTATCCAAGGGCCGTTTACTTTGAGTGTAAGTTTTGGATTTCACGGTCCGCCATTACTACATGGTACTACATACATACATACATACTTTATTGAACCTCCCCAAAGGGGCTTTTCAGGAACAATAATAATTATAAAATAATAATTTACATAATTATTTAAATTATTTACAAGATTAAAATAACCAATCATCACTATCAAGTACATAACTACTTATCACGATATCAATCACTTCCTAAAAAATCCCTTAGCAGTTTGTTCCTTAATGCTTCTTAAAGATTATTTCGTTGCTACAAAGTTTCAAATTAGATTCCAAGGAATTCCATATGCTAACAGTTCGGTAATAAAAAGTTCTCTGTCCAGAGGCAGTTTTAAAAAGAGAGATATTTAAGAATTGGGAACTCCTGGTTGTATAACTATTTACATCAGAATGTTTGGTGAAAATAGTGCTCAGGTATTCAGGGGCACGACAAATCATACATTACTCATGTTCAAAACTGACCGATTGGACCTCAGACGGTTGGATTCAGGGAAAAGTGACGTCAGAGGCTCACTAGCTTAAAATTTCAGCGTGTGAACGCAGCTTATTATATATGCAAAGCATGAGTTTAAAAGTCTGAAAGCCCAAAACCCCTGTGCTGCATGTTAATTCTGCGGCGTACACACGTATTGCATTCTTAAACTACTGAGCCTTTGACGTCATTTTCTCCTCGATCCAGCTCTCTCAAGAACATAATGTTAGTAATGGCGGACCATTAAATAGGAAAATTACAGTTAAAATAAAGAGGTGTCTTTTTGAAATCAAGGCTTAAAACGTGGGTCACTTAGTGTTTTGTAAACATAGTTTTGAAATCCAAAGAAAAATATGAATTGATTTTTTGGTCACAGGGGCACTTTAAATGGGTGCTAACCAATCACAGAATCTGTTTCAAGGTTTATCAAACATTTGTCAGCATTAGGTTGTATATGGATACACAGAGGCAACATGGATTAAAGTTATAGAAAACTGAGAGATGATTAAGACCAACCTCGTTCCCAGGGTCTCTGTTCTCTACTTCCTTTCTCCTCTACAAAGGAGGCAGAGAAGAGAGACCCTGGGAATGAGGTTGGAGAAACACCTGGAGTTGGTTGTTCAAAAGGTGGATAGCCCTACCCACCAGGTCCCAGTTGTTGAAACAATGGATAGTGCTATCTGCCAGATAAATCACTATCCAGTGGATAAGTAATAGTGAAACCAATATTGTGCTGTCCAATAGATAGTGATTTGTCAGGTGGATAGCATCATCCACCTTTTGAACAACTGGGGCCTGATAAATCACTATCCAGTGGATAAGCACTAGCAAAACCAATTGACTTATCC
>NC_090884.1:61387870-61395370 GCF_036669925.1 Montipora capricornis
TCGAAGAAATCAGATACTCGGGTGGTACCTTAATACATCCAATGCGAAGATAGAAGCTTCACGAGCGTACACTGGGTTGCCTGTAGTACGTGTTACTTAACAACAGAAGCGACTGAGTTGGGTGGTATTGAACTGCAGCGTTCCAGTCAATTTTTTCAAGTCGGGGGTCATTAAGATCATTTAAGGGGTCACCCAGAAGTCTTGCCAGCAGAAGGCCTTTGGCTCACACGTTCATACGACGAAAAGGATCTTTTTCTGAGGTTAAAAACCTGGCCACTGGCCTATTAATCATTTGTCAGAAAGAAAAATTTCCTGTCGGTACACTTGCTATTCGGGCAAGTTGTAATTTCATCTTACTAGCTTAAGTCTCTGAGGAACTAGCCCCAAATAGTTTAAGCTTGAAATAAACGCAAATGTGCTTGGCATGCTACATGTACTCAAAAAATTTGTTCGCCTTTTGCATAGCATTAAACGAAAATAATCAAAAAACCTACTGTGTGGTAATATTTTATTCAAACACCGTTAACACGGGCTACAAAGGAGACAAATTTGTCGCAGTATTCTGAATAACAATACCTTGGGTGCAAGAGGAATTTTTTTTCGCAAGGTCTAAGACAGCGCTACGCGAGACAAAAGCAACGACCTAGCCCGGAGCCTCAGTTTCATGCGGATCCATGCGGGAAATTTAAAAATAGGCACGCATTGCGTACGTGTTGTAGTGCAGTAACATGATACTTAACAATTATTCGCCTCAGGCCCAGTGATTATCGGTGAATATTCACCGAGACGAAGTCGAGGTGAATATTCACCGATAATCACTGAGCCTGAGGCGAATAATTGTTTTAGTATAAATACACAGGTGATTATTTCAAAAAAGAGAAAAAAAAACCTTTCAATGCGAAATCATTTTCACTTACAGTGGCAAAACGACTACTTTTGCAGCCATTTTGTCCGTTGAGGTGATTATCGGCTGATAATCCGGGATAGCGAGCAATTGAGAGCGCGCGATTTTGTATAATCACCTGTGTGTTTATACTAAAGTGCTTTATTCCATAACTTTCAACTGAGCTGTGCTTTGTTTTCCAGGAGATTCAAGTTGTCCTTGCGTTAGGGACCGTTCATTTTTTCGAGGTAGGGGGGACTGGTGGGGTTTGGGGGTTCACCCAAAAAAACGGCCTTAAAGGGGGGCCCATTTGAAAAAAATAAGGGAAGGGGCGCCACGTAAAATATTTTAGTAATGCTTTAAGATGGGATATGTTTTACTATTCTTAAAAAAATATATCCCCACAGTAACAAGCAAAGAAAGTTTTTAAATCTATTAGAGACGTTCCTTCTGCTTTGATAACATTTCCACGGCTACAGACTACAATGTTAAAGCTACGCAACTTAATGAACAAACAAAAGTTTCTATCTTTATAACAATAAAAGCAAGGTGACACACGCTAACACCAACCTTCAGACTGTGAAGTCTGTTAGACTGTCTTAAATGAAACAGAAGCTGTAAGTTCATAGATTATGTAACTAATGAATGACAGTGCACAGGAGGTATTTTAAATTGAAATATTTGAACTAAATCACAGTTGAGATGATAAGTAATAATTTAAACTGCACATCAACTTTCCGAACTGCAAATGCCACGTACCAGATTTGCCGTGTATCTTCGTTCAATTTTTATAGTTGTTTTCAATCTCGTATGATCAATAATTATTATTACCCACAGGGAGCATCAACGATATTATAGACCTTAATCACTCACTGATAAAACTATGTCCCCATTAATTAACCCTTTGACGTCCAAACCGGCCTAAACTGGCCAGACTCGTCAATGGGGAACCCCTGGGAGTCAATGGGTTAAGATACCCCGAACAAAAAAATCGGTGTATGGGTAACGGGTAGTGCCATGTTTTTTTTCATTTTGCGATGACGTAACCGATCTTACCCGGTAGACCCAGCCGTTTTTCCGGGGTAGACAGCAGTTTACCCGAAGAGGGATTACGAGTAGCTACAGAGAAGACATGGTGGATAAACGAATAAGTTTTATGACGTTTTAAATACAAATATTCGTAAGGAAGGATTTTGGATATATTGGTAAACCTATTTCTGGGGAAAAGGAGCAAACCTTGCCGCCACAGTCGCCATCTTTGCAAACAATCGTTACCAATCCCTGTGCGTTAACTCAACCGGTATCTTAATCAAAATGGTTACGTGCATCTGGTGCATGAACATTTTACGTGTACCGGTACACTTCCCGTATTCGTATACCGGTATACGTGTATCTTGAGGTCTCTATTATTTTCATTACTTCTTTTACAGTATTCATTACTGTTAAAAATGGTACTTAGTGAGTCAAACATAACCAGATATGTGGTAATCTAACAATTAATTGCAGTACTACTGTCAACTGATAAGGAAAACACCAGTCAACCAGGCTGAATGTGTACGGTCAGTTAATTTGCATTCAATCAAACCATGTGTCAAATCACAGAAACTTTTCATAGTAATGTACGTATCTTAATATTTATTTTCATTTCACTTAGGTTAAAATTACCTAACTACATGAACAAAACAAGACAGAAATGAAAAAAAAAAATTGGTGTGCTGTATCCTTCATTTTCCAAATTAAGGTATCTCCAGGAGCATTTGCCTGGTCCCAGGTGTTTTATGCAGAGAAACACTTTAGCACAATACAGTGAGTAATCAATAAAATATTTCCCGGTTTCTGATTGGTTAAAACCACACGCATAATTCACCATAACCAGCTGCTGTTCACCAAATTTGGAAAGAAACTTCGTCATATTGAATCAATGACGTCAAAAGTGCAGCCTGCTGCAGATTATTGAACCGATGATGTCAAAAGTGCAGCCCGCTGCAAATTATTGACCGAAAAAAGCTGGGGACGAGATTGTGTTATTTTTGTTGAGCAGAAAAATGGGTGCGAGTAGGTTTAGAAGTTTGAGCGAAGAAAATATTTTGACTGAATAATAAAGCAATTATTGAATTCGGCTTTCGTAGAATATGAAGAATTCCGCAGATTTCGCAGGATGTTATCCACCTCGGCCTTCGTCCTTGGTCGATAACACCCTCCTCGACCTGCTGAATTCGTAATGTCCTACTCAGCCTCATTCAATAATTGCTAATTATCTTTTGTATCTCTTTCTCTGTGGACTCCTAAGTTTCTGGATGTTTTGCCCCAGTTGAAAAATGCAGGAGAGATGTTAGTCGAAGAACAGTCTCTCTTTCACCGCTAAGTTAGTTGAGCACAAGGAGAATACAGGCAAGAGAAAAAATGGATACGCGTCTCAAAAAGGGTTAGAATCCTTACAAGGCATGGAGTTTGACTGTTACATAGTTTTAAAGAATTGAAATCTCAAAAGGACTTAGCTGAAGAGTGTATAGGGGGTTAATTACTATAATTAATTAGCTGGATGTAATTGTATTGTTTACTCAACTTTTCATGGTCTTTACAGGTTTAAAAGTGATAAATTTTTATTTCCTGTGGTAGATGATGTTGAAAATGTCAAGTAGTATAAACCTGCTGAACTTTCTATAGTTTGTGACATCAACCATCTTTGTATTTTTAACAACTGGATTACTACATGCAGTAGAATTTAAAAGATAAATAACTGATTAAGTACTTAAAAATGTTAAAACACTAAAAGATAATCATCAGTAACTAATAAAAATATGTTCATTGTATGGAACATTATTGGGCTTGTTACTTCGATCCTTGATAATGTTCTTTGTTTTGACTTTCTTTTGATCTGTGCAACAGGATAAAATAATATTTCTGCCTTCACACAGGCATTATAGTTCTTGTGCATGTTTCAGACCCCAAGCATGTCAGGTAGGCTTTAGAAAGCAGCAGTTTCTTTTTCTTGCATTTTAAAAAATCTACGCCCTTGCATTCTGAAAAAAAAAAACTCCCTCCCTACCCAAAGCAGAGTCTTACTAAAAGCATCTCACTCAGAATATGAAAGAAGGCAGTAGACAATGAAAACATTATTGCTTGGAATGCATTGTGCCATTCTCAAATATCTTAGAGAATTACAAACTCCAAAACTGGTTTCAGATTAACCTAAAATTAATACTCACAACATTTCCCTAAAAATTTTAACAATACATAAAGTTTGGGTTCAGTAAAAGAGCAGAATTAATTAACCCCTTGACTCCCAAGCTGGCCTGACAAACTGCCATCATGTACTTAGTATTTTACTCTGTCTCACGCTAGACGATTTTTCTCGTCGATGGGGAACCCTCGGGCGTCAATGGGTTAATTAAGCCAGGTTGCTGTCCTGATTGGATATTGTCATTACATCAGGGCTCTAATCCCACTCTCACAAATAGTTGGCTGTGTTTTCCACGATCTCATATTCATATCTACCCGTACGACGCCTTGCATACAGCCAAATGTCTCCTATCAGTTTGGGGTCTTCACCATGTTACATTTGATTTGAAATATTTTTGTTCCCTGTTCTTTGCTACAGAGCACATTTGAGCAATGGGAAAATGTGCTAAGTAAATGACATTGAATATTGATTTGTTCTCAGGCCCATACTAATTTCTAACCTGGTTGAGGAGGTATGATAAGGCATGATAGCAGGGCTGTTGGGTGTTGTGTTTGGATATTGTTGCAAAATTGGTTCATATCCTGCTCTGACCACTGACTAGACATGTCTTCAGCATGCACGAACTCAACTACACTTTCCAAGTAGCCACATGGTTTCCTCCTATCTCCTCCTACCCTTGATGGGGGATGCTGTGTATTATATCATTTAAACCTTGACCTCTGAAACTGACTATTTGTAGGCATAAATTTAAAGACTGCAAGTTTTAAGAAATTCTTGGATATGGTACTTGGAAACTGATGTTATGGCAGTGTCCAACTACATGTAACTGATATGAAATAGGCTTTAAGTAGCTGCTTATATACATCTACTGCAACAAGTCCATTTTCAGTTTTATAAAACATGACCAGCCAGACATGCATTAGGGACTTCTGGCTCTCTCAGAGTCTCAGAAACAGTGTGCAGTAGTACAGCGCAAGTTGTTCAATGTTAGACAATCTCCAAAATGATTATGTTGGCTCGTGCACAAGGACCCAAAGGCTCAATCTGGGGTCTTCTAAGAGTCCATTATGCTGTGTATGTTTACTCATTGACACCTCAAACACCCAAGAACGTACCCAGTTGATGAGTAAAATCGCCTGGCATTGACAGAGTAAAATCTGTTAAATCTCTCCCAGGTGTAAGGTTGGTGTTTTTTACTTTACAAAATGCATCTTGGAAATACCATCATCGGGTTAGCTTTGCCTGTGATTTAAGAAGTATGCTCATTCCAACAAAGATTATTAGACAAAGATTAACAAAGCAGAGTCCTTGTGAACTTTCATGATACATAAAATGCACTCCACTATAAACAAATGCATTACATTTTTTACATTACATAACAACTAGGAGGGATGGAATTTGCAGACAAGTCTCATGTAAGTATGCAATGACACATGCTAAAAGGTAATGCAAAGAACAGTAAGCCAGGATTCTTTACACAAGTGATAGGAATAACAATGCACTGAAGTGCAGATCGAACCATATAAACGCAAGGGTTTCATTAGAAGCCAGTCAACGGCGGTATACCGCCATCTATGTTGTCCAAGTGCTATTGCTAGTATACATTGATTTTCACTCAAACCGTTGTAAAAGACAAGATTGACCGCCGCTTACATTGATTATCGCAGGCATCTACTTCAAAAGTTATTGAAACCCCTGATAAATGTTTCATGCTATACTATAATTTCTTGATTTGAGTAAAATTTGTTTTAAGCACAGAAGACATAAATCTTTCTTGTTCTTTTATTAAGGAAAAACAAAGGTTCCACTTACGAATTAATCTAAGATCAAATATTGCAATACTGAATTTGTATATAGAAATTTAATAAAAATTAGAATTAGAAGAATGGTACCTTTTGTTGTTATGAATTGTTAACATCAGGGAAGTTTTAGCATGCAACATCATGTAATTGTTGCAGCCTGTGCAAGTTGCTGTAGAATGTAAGCTGATAACTTTGAAAGTTTTCCCTTTCCATGTTACCCATTTTTGTGTAGATTTAAAATGATTTTGCATTCTTTTTGTGTGCATGGGGAAGGATAGAGAGTAGGGGAGTTTGCTTCTCACCACATTTTTTCTATATCTGCATGTACATGCTGCAGCACTCTGCAAGGTTCCATTTGACTAATAGCTGTTTTTTCTACGTGGCCTCATAAACCATAAGCCTATTTGAGACATCAGTGCTCAGCCAACCCCATTTTGCTAGAGAATTCAGGCCACACCACATTACCAGGAACTCCATATACCCTCATTCTTTTTTACTAATGTGTAGTACCTTTAACGTCAAACAGTGTTTATGAGCAAGGGTTGTGAGATAGGGCCTATGGTTTATATATATTCCTAATCTGTCAGAGAGGACTTGAAAGTCTTACCATTTGCAGATATCACAGCAAAGGCAGAACTACAGAAATTCTATAACATGATGTAATCAACTTTGCTTGATACTTTCTTACATCCTGACTTAGAAAATACCTTCAAGTCCTCTGGGAAATATAATAACTCATCTGCAATACTATTCAAGATGTTTTCAGTAACTGGGAGCCCCTTCAGTTCCAAGTCAGCTTTAGCACACATCTTAATATGAGATCTCTCCAAAGGAAGAAATGGAATGAAATAATCTATAAGATTTTTTTCAATGAGAGATGAATGCCAGAATCCTCCTTTGGTGTTGAATTCACCGAGATTTATAACCCTATCCATCTGTTTGATTCCAATGTCCTCCCGTTTCTTTCCCTCCTTCCAATGAGTCAGCAATTCATCGTTTATCAGATGTGCTCCCGTGTTGCTTAGAAATATAAAGATACTCCTACGGTAATCCACTTTTCCAACTTCCGTGTAGTGGTCCAGAAAGGGTTTCAAAACGTCAATGAGCCCGATGGGCATCTTATCCATTTCGTCGAAGATAAACAAAGACCTGGGGCACTTAGCCACCGATGTTGCAACGCGATCTCTTAGTTTTCGTTTATATAAATCCAGTGATGACTTGTGGGGGAATTCGTGAGTTGCAATAATCAGATGAACATATTTACTCTCCATTCCATATCGAAATAAATGTTCGGCGATGATTCTGCTAACAAAGTTTTTCCCCGACCCTGTCCAGCCATTAAACGAAAGGGCCAACGCTTTATTCGGAGACTTGTTATTTAAATGTCCCTTAACAGCTTTCAGCACCGTTTCAGTGACCAAATGCTGACCAAAGACACGTCTTTGAAGAGAGGACTGCAACCCAGTGATGTTTGGTGAAATCCACTTGTCTGTGCAACACTCTTTAAATTGACACCTTAACAGGAATCCCATGGAGGAAAGAAAAGCCGTTGCCAAAGCAGTAGGAACGATGAAAGCGCTTGGTTGTGAAAAAAATAATGTTATTAAGAAAACTGAAGCCAAACTTTTCGC
>NC_090884.1:61400370-61402870 GCF_036669925.1 Montipora capricornis
GTAGCGCGACTTCGAGAGCAAAAAGGGAGACTTGACTGATGAAATAACTTAAGTTTATATACGTGTACTACGAGACTAAATTGTGCAAAAACGAGAAAAGTAAGGGTGTAAATGTCGATATAAGATAAACTAGTGCAAAAAGCTTTGAGAAATAGAAACAAGAGACGCCAACGAAGAAGCTGCAAGAAATGCTAAATAAGGCAGTAAGGACAAAAGGACATGACCTTGCGGAACAATAATAAAGAAAATAGGTGGGCTTAGATCTTACATACAGTATATGTTATTTGATTAAATGTATCATTATTTATTGTATTACCGTGTACCTATTTTGTTCTATTTATCAGTAGCTTGATTTTTGTAGGTGTTTCTATTTAATCACTCTTAATTTGTATTTAGCACGAGTGCGGTTGAAGTAGTCTTGAACTAATCCGTGTAACGTGGATAAATAAAATACCTAAATACCTCACTACCAACCCCAAAGATCGAGTTGAATTCATGCTGCGGCTCTACGGCGCTGTTACACTGCAATTTTTCGTGCAACTTGTCTGTCCAAACACTGCCCAACGGCCAAAAACGATGCGAGACAGGTTGCAGAAATTGAAATCGTTGCGGAAGTAAAGTTAAGTTCTACTTTCCTCAATGCTTCACGCAACTCTGCAACGATTTTTCAAGCGCAATGTAACATCCTGCAACTTGTGTCACAGCGGTTTTTGCGACACCAGCCAATTAAAATGTTCCTGTAGTTAACTTCATGTGATCAACGAAAACGAGACAAATTGCAAGAAACGTTGCCTTGGCTAACACCCATCAAGCAACTTTTTTCGCAATGAGAGAACTTTTATGGCAATAAAATTACGAGCCAAGTTGCAAGAAAAAATGCAGTGTAACAGCGCCTTGCTTGTCTTAACGCTAATGGGAAGTGCTCTGCGTTTTATTGGAAATATATCACCCATTTCCTCTCTTGGTGCGTGAAGGTAGACTGTGAAACGGCATTAGAATCAATGAATAGACAAAAGTATCTATTCAACTCTGCCGAGTTTGTTATAATTGGTTCTAACGACGAACTTAAGCTGATTCCTCAGTATTGCACTGAGCATCCTGTACTGCGCAAACGGTGTGTCAATATTTACAAATTGGTCAAATTTGTAACATTGTAAATATGGCGTAAGTCGATCATACATGCTGAATGACCATAATTCTTTGCGAATAAGCGCGCGCATTCCGAGAACATGGCGAATTTTGTTGTTTCGATCTACGATAATCGAGATAGACAGGTACTATTGGGTTTTACTCTTAAACGAGCACCACAGTTACCTATATTTTTTATTTCATAACTTTGGCGTACAAATTATGCCCTTTAAGACAACAAATTTTAAAAAAATTATCGGAAGGAAAAGAGTTATATAAAGCTAAAAACGTACACAAAGCCCCTTACCCAGGTTACCCAGGGATGTAAATTATGATCTTGAAAACAACGACTCGAGAAA
The DNA here is from genome assembly GCF_036669925.1 of Montipora capricornis. Classification (NCBI taxonomy): domain Eukaryota; kingdom Metazoa; phylum Cnidaria; class Anthozoa; order Scleractinia; family Acroporidae; genus Montipora; species Montipora capricornis. The sequence continues at coordinate 61,401,858 of NC_090884.1, forward strand.
CGTTTTGAGTCGACGTCGTTCTAAGTTGAGTGATTTTTCCATACACTATATAAGACAGTGTTCCATATGCTCTAGACTTTCTACCTATCCGGGTGTTTTTTCAAATGGTAAGTTAAAAATCCTCCCTTTTAGCTACCGCAAAATGTACCCGGAGCCGATGAAGTAACGCGCGTGATTAGTAATTAGTATCGGTACAGGCATCAATGGGGTAAGATTGGCCGACAGATTGGCCCATTATATCTCTTAAGCAAGCGCGGTGACATATCTTTTTTATTGTAGTTTTCAAAACAGAGATTAGAAGGGAACATTCGGGGAAAGTTTCAAGAAAATCGTTCGGCAACTTTTTTTTCTGAGGAATCACGTTAATATGCAGTTAATTGTTGAATTATTGTGGTGTCGTGTAATATTCAAAGTTAGTTGCTTGCACGCGCAGCTTGCACGCGCAAGAAATACAAACTGATTTCTGATTGGTCCATGGACCTTGACCGCTTCTGATTTCCTATTGGTCCTTTGACGGCGCGGCGACATCACAATAAGCATTGACGTTTAACGCGAAAAGCTAGTTTTAGAGGTCCGCGGAGAGGTTTTCTCAGTGTTTAAGTTATTATTCTTAGTTTTGCAATTATGGGAATTGTACGATTCGTAAGAAGTTTTAATTGCTTTGGTTCCAGCAAACGAAGAGAAAGCTCAACGTAAGAGTACTTTATGGTGTATAGAAAGGAAAAGTTTTCAATACTTCATCTACAGTCTTTTCCTTGTTGTTTTCCTTTTTGATAGGAAAGAAATGGAAACAGAACTCAGGCGCTTGAATGCGATGATTCAAGCAATGAAACAGAAAATTGAAACAACAAGGTATTAGTCTTCTGTTCGTCAGAAAACATATTATTTTGCGTTTCCTCTCGTTTCTAAGTTTGATTCACACCTTGCACTTTGCTCAGCTAATTTTTTTATGCACGCGTACGCTACGGAGCTGTTTAACATTCACAGTTGCAGACAGGTTAGTTTAGATACAT
>NC_090884.1:61407870-61467870 GCF_036669925.1 Montipora capricornis
GTTTTATAGTCCTTATCCGAGCTTGTATCGAGAGAATCTAATCCCGGCGGGAATAGCATCCATCCCCAAGTCCAGAGTTCGATTGCCGTCCTCGAAGTCATATGTTGAAGTTTCTAAATACTTTTTACTTTCAGACTTGTTTTTGCAATATTTCCATATAGTTGATACACAAGCAGTATTTATTACACACACTACAGAATAAGAACAAAGAAAAACTACAGAACTGAACTATTAAATTGAATTTAGTGTAGTGACCAAAGTAGCTGAGGCTTTCGCGTTGATCACTGTCATGTTAATTTATCTGGCAGTTCGGTTCGCAAGTCTGCTCCGAGTAGTTTCTCTCCAGGTATTCTGTTTCTACCCTCTCAACACAAACCATAATTTGAGCTCATTTACTTTACATTAATTTCATTTGCAGTCTTCCCAAAGTCTTCGAATACATATGAAACTTGAGACTTAAAAAGAGGGGTGAAAAATGGAAAAAGTTACTCTTTTTGAGCTTACCTCCAGTGTCGAGATTTTGAACTGATAGAATCAGATCAACAACAAGGAACAAGATACAGCGGTATACCTCCATATATGGTGCGTACCACCTAAAAGCATATATGATTTAATGTTTACTGAATTGAAGCCACAAAACCAGTTACATATGCCGGTCAAATCCGTCGCTCTTGTAAACACCCTTTTTCAGAAGAACCTTTTTTTACAAGAACGATCAGGCTGAGATAAACCAAAATTTTAAGAACATACCCAGACTGAGAGTCGGTTAAAATCCTCTTCATTTTCGTCATTAGTTTTTGTGAGTAGTATAAACAATGGTAAGAGAATTTTAAAACTGTATTGAGAGAACAAATACTTAGGGAAGTTTTTAACATCAACAATGATTGGGGAACCCATTGACTCCCGGGGATTCCCCATTGATGAGTAAAATTGTCTGGCGTTAGACAGAGTAAAATACTAAGTATGGCCGGTTTGGGCCTGTTTGGGTGTCAAAGGGTTTAACCCTGCGTGCGACGTTTTTGAGCCGCGGACGGCAACCGGAAGTGAGTTGTTTTCCATTTTAACTTGTCTGTTCACTACCACCTTTACAGTTGCTAAGTATCTTTCCCCCATTAGGGATGATAAGGTTAAAAATCTGAGAGACAGACACTACTGTCCTGGCATGCGAAAGGTTGATTTCCGGTTGCCGTCCGCGGCTCAAAAACGTCGCGTGCTTAAACTCCCTGCGGATTCCTTACTACTCTGAAGAGCAACTTAGTTTGTAGTCGAACTATTTACTTCGTATACCACACAACTTTAAGAAGACGTTGAGAACGTTTTCAGCATCAAATCGAAAATAAAGTAAGAACCATCAACCCCAAAATTAGACATAAAAAAAGTGTATTGCTCCTTCAATTTTCCCAAAGATTCCCGCAGAGCTCTTCCAATGATTGCCAGAACAAAACGCTGAGACCGACAATGGAGTTTTCGTTGCTGTGGCTACGTACCGTTAGCTTAAGTAAGGTATAAAAATGAACTATTTAGTAATTCTCTACTGTTTTTTTTTAATTTTGCAACTGCTATTATTATACTGCAGCTGAGGATTGGTTTGAAATTATCACGCCACATTGCCGGTCAAGCTAGCCTTCCAACAGGATCTCCATCAGGTCATAAAGTTTCAGGAGCACCCAACGAGAATATAGTTCAAAACCACTTCAACATAGGATTGTTAAAAGTATTTTAGTACAAGTTAAACGGTAGATATAGGCATATTTTTATCCCTAAAAGTTTTTCATCTGTTCGGATTTCCTAGCTGAAAGCCTACTGATCCGAAAATTATAGGGATCAAAACTTCCCTTTTCGACTAGGTGACCTTTTTAGGGTAAAAATCCGTTAAAAATGAGCAATTATACCATTTTTTAGATGTTCGAAAATCCTAGGACAGGCAGCCAAGCAAGAAATTTTACAACAAATGTTCCGAAAATTCTGGATCTCAAATCGTCTTCCGAAAAGATATTTTCCGAAAATTGACATTGGGTGCCCCAGAAGGTTGGAGCACCTGTGGCATGCGCTCAAAAACGTTGGGATTACGGCGATCAGACAGCCACACAACCACTGGCGCCTCCATGCGAAAAACTGAATGGCAAAGAGTAAGCGTTTCATATCAGAAACATGCAACCTTGAGATTCTTCAAGAGTTTGCTGGCCAATATTCTTTTAGAATCTGTTGGTAATTAGTCTCGACTTCCCTCCAATGAACGGCTAGATCACTGGTACGTGTCGTTTGTCCGTGACTTTGCACATGTCGCAATTGTATTTTGTATTCAGCCCATTGTATTTTGTACTTGGAAGGCAGGCGACTTTCTGATAGGTGGAAAATACAATTGGCTGGACCAGTGATCCAACAGTGGTGTGGTCAATCGAGCCTGGTAGGCAATGCGCGTTATAAATCATTGACAAAGGCCACATAAAGCAATTCATGTCAGTTTCACGTGACAATTTTCTGTCTGATGATGTCACCAAAACAGTGTACAATTATTGAATTCTGTTTTTGTGGTATTAGAAAACTGAAGACCTTGCCACTTGAAGTGGAAACCACCTGAGCCATTCACTTATTCTAAACCACCCACTTGACTTGACTTCGACGACCCCAATTATCACAAAAGCCGAATTCAAGAATTGTTCAAAAGCTACACGCGTAATACGTGTTTATGCATTGCAACCATTGGCTTATTTCATCGTGTCAATCTGTCTGCATTGGCTAAAGTCCATTGGTTTTACTGTGGATAGATGGGGAAAAATATTCAATGAAGGTTTGATACACATCCTGAACTGGGCAACGACTCCAGTGCTTTAAAAGAAACCAAGAATTATATGCGCAAGGTTATTCCCTAGAAATAAAACTTCAAAGATTCCCGATAAAACTTCGCACACTGTTGTAACATGTCAAGGAGATGATAAAAATTTAATAGAAAAGGATGGTCACCCTGCTCGTTTCCATGGTACGATGCTGACGAATACGGCTAATGCCGCTCTGATAATTGCGGCGCATCCCCAATGTTGGTCAAATTTAGTTCGATTTTATAAATGTAATACACGATATAACGCAGAGCCTGGTGTCATTCTATGGTTAATTCACGTACGTACCTGAAAAATGTATTTGAATGCCTTTATGAATACTTAACTCTCCAAAATAGCCAATAGATTTTTAACTTGAGTATAGGCTATGCGACTCGTAATGTCTCCTTCAGTACAATTTTATAGTTTATGAAATTGCCAAAAAACTGGTCATAGAATTTTGCTGATTTTCTTACTGTACTCCATGAAGACATCGTTCTCAGCAAAAATGAGACTAGAAATAAAAAATGGGGGTCACCGTACTCGTTCGGGAGAAAATAGCCATTCCTTGACGGATTAAGCTTGGCGCCATTTATCAACGATAGAAATTACGAGTAGGGTGGTACAATAAACTTCAAGTTTCCTTACTTGTTATCATAAAGCGCTCCAACACTTGAAATGGTAAAGAGAAAATATGAAACAACTCCAATCACATGAAATTCGCTCAAGACCTATTGAAAATGAAAACAAACTCTTTAAGGGCGGTGCCTTCTATTGTCATTGCGCATGCGTTCTGCGCACCTGAAAAATGTATTTGAATGCTCGGATTTCCTATCGGTGATGCTTACTAATTCAGGGATATTTTTGCGCGGTTTAAAACTATCCGGAGAAAGTAGATCTTAGTAAGTACTCTTAGTATCCAAAAAGAAAATTGAGGGTAACCATGGATTTTTCAGAGATAACTTAGTTTCAATTTGAGAAAGAAGGCCACACATTGCTTTATATTTTAAAGCTTTTTACAAATATTATTCATTAATTATCTTTGAAAAATGCGTGGTTACCACCAATTTTCTTTTTGGATTTTAATAACACTTGTTAAGATCTACATTTCCTGCATAATCACACACCGGGGCAAAAATATTGTTAATTAGTAGGCACAGTCCTTAAAACAGGGCAAAGTTTGATTTGAAGTACTTTCACAAACGCCAGGCGGTTACGGGCTTTCTGGAATTAATTTCTCAGGTGGCGATACAAATTTTTTCTGGCAAATTAAATTTATTTTAACTTTGCATGACTGATTGGCCGTTTTTATACTAGAGACGCATAATTCGTCTAGGACGAACTTGGGCAAACATTTTTTCTGCGCCTGTTAAATTCGTCCAGTATAAAGACGAGCACAGGACCCATTATGCGTCTGGACGAAGTATCTACTTTAGTGCGTCTTCGAAGACGCACTTTACTGGAAAGTTCGTCCAGACGCAGTGCCCGTCTTTATACTGGACGAATTTAACAGACGCAGAAAAAATGTTTGCCCAAGTTCGTCCCAGACGAATTATGGGTCTTGTATAGTTCGTCCCGTCTTTACACTAGACGGATAACACGAGTGACGCATAATTCGTCTGGACGGATTATGCGTCTCTAGTATAAAAACGGCCAATTAACGTTAAAAAAACCCCGTCGTCCTTCCAAATCTGACCGTGACATTAGGCCGAAATCATGAACTGCTCCAAGGGAAACAGGGAGGAGCGTTGCGTGATTTTGACCCCAACGGAGGTAACGAAACAGTTTGATTGCAGAGTTGAAAGGATTTTGGAATAAATAGCTTAATACTCATAGTTGTAGGAAGAGTAGGTGGCATCATGCCTATCTTACCATTCTTCTTGCAATCAGCAACTGATAAGCTAGAACAGCAACAACAAAATGCACAAGGACATACAGATTTCCCCAGAAGGACAAAAAACTGTCATATTTCTCGATAGGAATCTTAATCTGAGAGTGAAAAAAGATCTTGAATTAGAGATTCAGAGGACAATGATTTAAAGATATGTCTTTCATTTACAGTCGTCTCACATTATTGTGAGTGTTATTTGTAACAATTAAATACCCAGACGGACTCCATACGTACGAAACTTTTTGTTTAATATTTTTAATTATCATTTACTTTTTTCTCACGTTACAGCTTTTAGGCCCCATCCACACGTATCCGGAGATTTTTGTATCCGCAAATTTTTTTATGCGGATACAAAAATATCTGCGTCCACACGTAGCGTATACGAATCGTATACGACAGTCCACACGTATCCGATTCGTATCCGGACATCTGAAAGGATTAGTCAACAGAGTATGCGCATTACAAAGAAAGCTGAGCCTGCGATAATTTTGGCGCCAAATTTGCGGCTTTCTTGTTTTCTGCTCGCCGCCAGTTTGTAAAATCTCGCGCGGAAAAGGACTGGTTCTGATACTGTGACGTCAGCGTATACAAAAATATTCGGATACGAGCGTCCACGCGTATCCAGATACACAGCGTATACAGAAATTTCCACTCTGGAGAGCGTATACAGAAATCTCCGGATACACCGAACGTATACGGCGGACACGTGTGGACGCTAGGTGTATCCGCATAAAAAAATTGGCGGATACAAAATTCTCCGGATACGTGTGGACGGGGCCTTAATCAGCTATTGTTTTTTTAGTATTTATAGACCGAAACTCACTAACATATTCCGACTTGATAATGACGTTTAGCTAACGTCGAAAAGTAGTCGCCTTTTTTAGCAGTTTTTAAAGCTTAAAATGATTTTAAGAAATGTTTTATCGCAATTTTTTATAGTTAAATGCATTTATATAAAAAAAATAGATTCCATGTTGCCATACGTCTGTTCAGCAACCGTGTTTTAGTTCCGGTAAAACACTCACGTCCATATAATAAAATAAAACTGCTACAAACACGAATATAAATTTATTTGAATACCTCTGGGATATCTGCTGGATCACCCAAACGAGGATTTCCAGGGGTCCATCCAGGGCCTTTGAAAATGACAGACAGCTGTGGAGCAGACTATTATGAGTGTTGAGTAATGCCAGGGTCAATTGAATAATAATTATTTATAACAATGAATGACTATCCTTGAAGTAAACAGTTAATTTTGATTCCCGGGAATCTCGAGGTTTAGATTCGATACAAACAAAATTTGGGTGGGGATGTGCCTCCTGAAACCCTTACCGTCCCTACCCTATTTCAGACGTGACCAAAAATTTGATACCCTATTTCAGACCTATTTGCAGACCTATTTCAGCTGTTACACGGTTGGCTTAATAATTTGAGAAGGGCTTTGTTGATGGTCTTATCGCCTAATGATGAAGAAAAAGCTTCTTCTAAAAGACATACCCAATTGAAGACTTGAGTGAACAAACCATACCCTATTTCAGACCAAAAAGGGGTCAAACTCGATACCCTATTTCAGACCAAAACGGCTAAATAAACCTTTGGGGCCGCACATACCTATATAGCCCATACAAGGAAGTACCCACCCTGGGCTGTTAAGATGGACCGGTCACGAAGCAGCGTATTTAGGTTGCCAAACTGTTCCCATTTTCTATTTCCATTTTCTGACATAGAAGAAGAGGCAAGACTCAAGGAATAGAAAACCCTGCGCAAGAGAGCCAATGTAATAAAAACCTTATTGAACTAGCCTGTTCGGTTTGTACTTGGAAAATATTGGTCTCGTTCCCTTTTTGCAAAAAAAGGAACTCGACCAATATTTCCCAGTACGAACATCAAGCTAGTTCAATAACATCCATGTGTTAAAAGTCGTAGTCCGCTAAAGTGTAAGCCTGCATAGCGGCCGAAGGGGAGGGACAGGGTTGGCGAACTGGGGAGGAGGGTTAGCCCCACAACCCTTCTCCTCCCCTTCCCCCTCCCCTTGGGGCGCTACGCCAGCAAGCTGAGGTTTAGCCTGACGTATTTTCGACGGTCCTTTCTCTCCCCCGCCGGAAATACGTCTGCATTCGCAGGCTAGCTGACGTTTAATGGGGAAAATTTTAACATGGACCAATGATGAATAGCCTAATGATTAGTCCTCTTTCCTTTGTTTTTCAGATACTTCTCTACCAAAAAACCAGGAAGAGTCACAGAAGGCATATTTGGCAGGGACAATTCAGTAAATCGTGAAACAGTCGCCGTCAAAGGCAAGAGCCCCGTTTGTTATATGCACTACCTCTGTGAGTGAGCAAGGTGAACAAAATCCAAGAATGTGATTGGCTTCCTCAGTTGGTTTTGTGATCACCAAGGATTGTGCAATTATCATTGTAACGGAAATGAATGCCAAACAAAGGATGCTTTTTTTTCACCACGGTGGTTGTGGTCACACAACACTGAGCAAGAACGAAATCAGAGAGTGCCTTGCAGGGAAAAGAGCAAACTATTGAAAGCTCTGTGTTCTACAGTATGTCAGTATGCCGGTTTTTTCAGATTCCACAGAGTTTATGAAATGTCATGAGATGGGACCCACAACAACAACAGGATTTGGAAGTCTCACCGTTTGCAGCTGTAATTACAAAATGCACCAAATTTCTTGTCAGTTTTTAAAGAGCGTTTAGTCCAGTTGAGTTTCGAGCCCTAAGCCTCACACATGTTAGGGCAGGACTCCACCAACTGAGGCAACCAATTAGCAGCACTTGTTACCAACCTTGTCCTTTAGTCCTGATGTTTCCCAAAATGTCTTCCAAATGTGAGTGAATTGACAAACCTATTAGCGAAATACCAGTGTAAATGTAAAATCTGCTCATAGTTTTAAAACTATTGCAGCCTGCTGTCAACCACAAAGGTTACCGATTCCATATTGAAATATTTGCCATATTACCTGTATCCAAAAAGGGTCCCAGCTGGCCAGAGGATGAACCAGACCATAGGCAATCTCCTCGTCTGTCTCAGCAATTCTTTTTTTTATAATCTTAAAACAATGTGAATTACAAACTGCTTTTACCTTTATTACTTACCAAACATTCTGTCCCAGATAATCAAGGTTCCCCCTGCCAAAAATGAATAAACACTTTCGTGTTACTGCAAAAATGTTCAAACAAAACCGTTTTTTTAAATACCATTTCTATTGTTTACCTTAACTATTTGGTTGTTAAAATTCTGTGAATTAATACTATAATAAAACGTCGATATTTACTAACTTACCATAGTTCTTATCAATACAATATGGATTTCTCCCTGAAGTGAAAAAAGTACAGAATTTCAAATCAAGTATAGTGAACAGAAAAAAGAAATTAATACAGTCTTCTGAAAAAAATCTCTAAGTTGATAGTGCTCAAGAAAGTAATAATGAATTATGATGATAACAATAACATCTTAAATAATTATTGCATGGTTTGTTCCAGACACCTCAGACCACCACTAATAATAGTTTAATACATGAATTCACTGTTAACATTTTCATAATCAACCCACTAGAACCCAATCATTAAAAAAAAGTAATAATAATAACATTTAATAATAATAATAATAATAATAATAAGTTGTTCCACTGATTGTTGGAGCCCTTAGTTGCACCACCAAACTGTTGGGTGAATGGCTGGAGATGAGTGGACCAATGTTACTGATAGCACTGCTACAGAAGACCATCACCCTGTTAGGGACAGCCAGGATTCTTCGGAACCCGTTCGTGTTTCATCAATAGACGAGTTAGGATTAAAGAATGACAAAATGTAGATACTGTAGCACGCTTAGAGAACGGGGCATAATCATGCATGCCTCGCTTGTGTTTACGGCAATGCTTAAAAATGAGGACTGGTAAAAAAATATTAACTATAACTCCGTTTTAGAAACCTCATCAGAGACATAAACACTGGCATCAGATGTACGAGTAAAGAACGACAAAATGTTGATGGCACGTTTAAAGAAAAAGGCAAAATTATACAAATTAACTCTGCTGTGTTTATAGTGCCTCATCAATACAGAAAACACACTTGAAGGACTAGTTAGTATTAATATGCAGAGATATGTTCACGGTTAGTATGTTAACTTGACGTATAGTACGAACCATTAATGGATGGTATGGATTGTAGGGCCACCTGGATCTACCCTCATAATGTGCAGCACCGTATGTTCCCTTAATGATATGCAGTTTATGGACTGCTAACTTCTCCAAGCACTACGGTCCGTATAGATGTACAGATCAAAAAATAATAATTTATGGTCTGTATCAGTGCGGTACACATAGTAATTAGTTGGAAGTGTATGCAAGAGACCCTTGGCTAATGGTTTTAGGTAACCTGCTCTGCCGGTGCTTTTAGCAATACATTTCATGATGATGATGATGATGATGATGATGATGATGATGATGTTGGAAGATGAGAAAGTGAAGGGAACACAAGAACACAAACACAGAAAAAGCTAATTAAAGGTAATAAACGAGTGCCTCAAGTGTCAAATGAAACGAGGGGGAAGTGACTTGGATACAAGGTGGAGAAGTTACCTCTCATCATTGGGTACCTGTGAGGAGGCATTACACGACAGTGATGTTGATACAAAACTTACAGAAGATGGAGCCAAAGATAATAATGGCACATATAATTTTTTGATTGAATGGTGCTTCTGGAGAGTGCATCAATACTCAAGAATTAGGACATTGTCAGGCTTTCATAAGACAGCACAGCCAGAGTAGGGACGTTGAGAGAACAAAGTAAACTTGGTTACTTCAGAGTAGTACTTGGTTGGAAGCTTAAAAACCACCTCTAAACACTGGCTACTTTCCTTTCGATAAAATACTAATGTAACAAAAGATTGACTGTTTTTTTGTTTTGGGTTACAAAAATTAGGGTGCAGGGATAGTGCAGTGGTAACAGCACTCATCTCCCACTAACGTGGCCTGGCTTCAACTCCCAGACTTGGCATCACATGTGGCTTGAGCTTGTAGGTTTACTACTCTGCTCCCAGAGAATTTTCTTTGGGGCAGCTACAAAGGTCAAACCGGATCAACTCGGATCGCTCACCTCAGATACAGGGAAAAGCAGTTTTGTAAGCCCAAACTATTTGACGTTTGCCCCGATTTCAACAAGGTTACTTAAAGATTAGGACTAGGGTGATTTCTCGAGGCCTTATCATTTTTCAGTGGGAGGCACAGTGGCCACATGGTTAGTGCACTCGACTCCGGATTGAGTGGTCTGGGTTCGGGTCCTGCAGCTGGCTGGAGACATTGTGTTGTGTTCTTGGGCAAGACACTTTACTCTCACGGTGCCTCTCACCACCCAGGTGTATAAATGGGTACTGGCGAAATGCTGGGGGTAACCCTGCGATGGACTAGCATCCCATCCAGGGGGAAGTAAAATACTTCATGCTAATGAAACCGGAGATAAGTGCCGGCCTGATGGGCCTTCTGGCTCGTAAGCAGAGACTTGACTTGACTTTTTATCATTCTTTTTACCTCAATCCGAGGTGAGCGATCCGTGTTGATCTGGTCCAACTTTTGCCTTTTTTGCTGGGTACTCCAGTTTTCCTCTGTCCTCAAATACCAAAGTATGATTTGACATCAGAGTTGATTTGATTCCTGTACAGTGTCCCGTATTAGTGTCCCAGTGCTACATATTACAATACATACTTAATTGACCACTCCCAATAAGGGCTTTTCATAGCCAATGAAACAATCAATGCAATGACGAAACAGAACAACAACAACAACAACTGTTAAGAATCCCAACTGGCCAGAGGCAAACCAGTTGGCTATTTACAAGTGCAGCAGAGATGTAGAACCAGAGACTACCAAGAACAAATTCAGCAAGTGGCTAGAGCGGGTCTTCAACCCAGGAACTCCAGATCTCAAGGCAAGTGTCCTAACCACTGGGTCGCACTGCCTCCACATGTAAATACAACTTTGACGTTTAAAAAATAAAGTCCATTATATATTAAATGCTTGTAATGTAAATGAAGTGATCATTATGACTGATTTCCACTAAACTTATTTAGATACTCAACAGAATATCCCATTTCTGATTTATCAAATGCTAAATGCATAAATAGGTTATACATGTAGAGTGCAAAAATATGGAAGTTGCTATGGAAACACAGCAGTGAGTATTGTTGAGTATATAATTAGTAAAAAGTCATATGAACTTGCTTGTGCATTTTGTAAGTTATGGCCACAAGTGATGCTTTGAAAGTTCTCAAGTTGTACGAGCTGTAGGCGATTTCCTATACTTACCATGATGCACACGATGGTGGCTTGGAGTATTGAGAATGTATTCAAGAGGTCCAAGAGAGCCCACAATTTCAGTATGAATCCAGAATTGGTAGAGGAGGTTAAATTGATAATGGGCAAAGAAAATGGAAGGTGGAACAACCAAAGCCAAGGGTAGGTAAAATATCTGCAAATGAAGATTTCAGAGATTTGATATAAATGTACAGTAGTAAGTACCAGGTACATTCTGTCAATTTTGAACTTATGTTGGCCTTTTACCAACTAGCTCAGTTAGTTTATAGGTCACGGAGTACTGAGGACCCCCGCCTGGTTCAAAACCAAATCCCTTGTTGTATAGTTAGCTCTCAAGGCCACTAAATAACTAAGGAGAAGTTGCTTGAATTCTTTTGTAATAAAATCTGCAGAGTTACCCTTTATTGTCTTCTTGGATAATCAAAAAAAAGACTTTGTCTGCAACTTTGTAGAACATTAAAATAACTTATATACAACTGTAAATGCAATTAGTATAAACCAACAAGTTTCATATATGTTACAGTATTACAGTATTTGTGGGAGTGGGGGGGGGGGGATGGGGAGGGGGGATGGGGACTCCCATATGAAAAAGACAGGCGTGCTCGTCATACCTTTTAGAAAGTGGTTTTGGTACCTCTTAGGGTGTTCAGCCTCAAAAGGTCCACAGCAGGAGTTTTAGCAGTATCTTTTAAAGTACAGAGACGAAAAAGTATGACAGGAGACATTGACAATTACCTAATTTTTCATTTTGGCTAAATAAAACCCATAATTTGGTACCTCTTGGGGGTGAAAAAAATTTCATGCCACGCCCACAAGAAAGGATCTTGGTACCTCTTAGGGGTTCTTTCAAAATTTCCAAATGAGCGCCCCCGTAATTTTTATATGGGAGTCCCCCTCCCCCTGGGATAGTATTTAGCACATTACTTATTACTTGTATAGCACCATATTAAAGTTTCTTACCTAACCCACCTTGATGAGCCACCTGTGGGATTAGATATAGGACTTGGATACTTTGTAAATTTTGTTTTTAATGAATTTGATTTGGCTGTTGTTTGAATATAAATTAAGGTACATGTATGCACTGCATATGGCATATAAACATAGTTCTTCAATGATTGATAAATTACCCACCGCAGATGAGTATTTCTGAACCACAGACTGTCTCAAAGCTGTTGTAAGATTGTAGTCTTCGGAGCTGTGATGTGCTTGATGTGCTGCCCACATAATATTGACTTCTAAAAGAAAAATACCGGTATCGTCTCTTAATGTAGTTCTTAATTTTAAAACCACATTTGTTATTTAATTGTCATTTTTGAACTACTTTAAGGAAAAAGTAATATAATGGAAAAAAGAAAAGAAACAGCATGGAGTGAAATTGATAAGTCACTGGGGGGAATCTAGCTTGCAACAATCCAAGTGAATAATTAGTATTAAATAAATATAAATTGTACCGTCCTGAACTGTCAAGCCAAGAATCAATTTCCACAAATGACCTCACAAACTTCAGAAACGTGATGGAGAAAACTTCTGGGAAGTGTTTCAATTAAGTCTCAAGACATTCTATTAACAACTCAACTTACCGTGAGCAGCTCTATGGAACCAGTAATAAAGAAAATCCACTCCAAGGAAACAAAAATACCACGTTCCAGGATCATCCCAAGATAGATTTACCAAATTGAAATTGTTGTAAACAAACATATAGAGAGAAAGATCACCACTCAACACAATGACCCTGCAAAATTGTGAAAGAAAATATTTTCATCTTCTTTCAAAATATTATTTTAAAAAATGTGTAAAAAAGGTATAATTAGGGTATTCAGTCATTATAATAGTCAAATGTAAATAGGTATGTAATACAATACTTGTCAAATTCCAGGGGTAGTTGCATACACAAGCCCTAGTCTGACGTACCTGTACATGGCGGCCGGAATATAATACACGCTGCTGACTGACCACGTGAAGCCCCTCAAAGTTATCTATTCCACCAATTCCCAAAACTCGGCAAGGAAAGAACACTGGATCCTATGACTCCAACCATACAGACTCAAAGTGCGGTACATAACAGGTAAAGAAAACAATTTGCTTATCCATTTACATCTTGGCAGTGGAAAAAGGGTATGCAGAGAAAAGAAACTCAGGCATAAAGCTAAAGGACCACACCCCACAGCAGCACTGGAGTATCACCATTCAAACAGTTTGTTGATAGAGGTAAGGTCCCTCATTTTACAAGATGTAAATATCTCAACACTGAAGCCAGAGTCGACAGAGATGCAGGAATGAGACAAAGGAGGCCTGACTATGCTGATGAAAGGAGGGGAGTGCAGGAAAACAGTCCTGCTCCTGGTGATTGAGCACTTGTTAAACAACTGAAGGAAAAGTCACAATTCACCTGAAGAAGTTGATGAGATGAGATGTAATTCAGGAAAAAGCTAGTACCTGAAAGCAAGTGATGGACCAGACCAGCCAGACTGTGAGAGAGGTTGTCAAAGAAGGAACTGCAGAGGGGGAAATTCCAGAGTCACCCACAAGGTCCATTCAGGAATGCAGGACACTAGTAAGTTAGAGTATTTATTAAAGACTGAGAAGCTTATTGATTGTGACCTGTTATATATTGTTTGAGTTATTTTTAATTAGTTTTACAGTAACTCAGTTGACACTTGGATAGCAATCTTGCTAGGCAATCTTCAGGACAAATGTTAGTAAAGTATTACAGAATGGGTTTTCAGATATGAGGAGGTATGTCAGTGGCAAAACAGAAATAGTGATACAACAGCAGCTTCCTAAAAAAGGGATGTAAGTAAAAATTTTCAACAAAAGTGCTAGAGTTTGTCTTTTATACTTACTGTGAAAAAAGTCCTGCAGAAAGAGAGCTGACTGCATCATTTAATCTCAACCTGGATCTTGGAAAATCAGTGAGGAAAGATAATATGTATTCAAATATGATGGCACCCAAGAAGAAGGGAACGGCCTGAAAAATGAAGAAAAATGTTGCGTATCATATTAAACATTTTTAGTGAAAACTGAGTAGCATTTTATTTTATGAACTCAATGTATGTTGGTCATTATTTGGGACACAAACATCAATTTGATTTGAGGACTTTTCTTTTCTTCTGTGCTGCCCTTCAGAGGCTTCTGTTAGCATGATGCAGGGGTATTCACCCCTATCAGAGAATGTCCACGTAGCCTTGGAAGACAATGAGCCTAATTTATCCGTCACAGAAGCAACTGTTACGAAAAAGCTGAGGGTGGTGAACACTCCACGTGCTGGATCGATCGTCGTCGACGACATTTTAAACACCTCTTTGCTGGAATGCAGAGTTTCTCATGTGTGAAAACTTGCTGATGTTCCACCTTTACCCAAGGTCCCTAGTATGATCTAAGGCCAATTTCCCTGACATCCACTTTGTCAAAGGTTGCTGAAGCATCATCATTGAAAAGGAATATTGAAACCAACAATACTGTCATCATCTATTGACCCTGGTCAATTTGGTTTCATTCCAGGATCTTCAACTACCTTTGCTCTTATATCGCTGCTCCACCAATGGCTGCGTGTTACGGACGGGAATTGCGCAACTGTTAGAACTGCTCTCCTAGACTATAGGAAAGCATTTGATTTGGTAGATCACCATTTGTTGATAGCCCAATTGTTCAGCCTTGGGGTTAAGCCAACTACCGTCAATTAAATCATTGACTTCCCAAGGGATAGGCAACAAAGGGTCAAACTTAACAACAACTGCTACTCCAGCTGGCTAAATGTTCCTCAAGGCACGCATTTAAGCCCCTGGCTGTTTTTGGTAATGACCTAAAGTTACCGGGAGAGTCGTTCTCCATGTGGAAGTTCGCAGACGACATGACTGTTTCGGAGGTGTTGCCAACTTCTGGGCAAAGCTCTTTACAGGAAGCTGTCAGTCACATTTCCAACTGATGTCACAATAATCTCTTCCAATTAAACCCGACCAAGTGCAAAGAGTTAGTTGTTTGTTTTCAGAAAACCCCATCATCCCCTGGCCCAATTAAGAAAGATGGCGTGCAGTTTGAGAGGGTATCTTCTGCTAAAGTCCTTGGGGTTACGATCAGTATGACTTGAAATGGAACAATCATGTGGATACTATCACCTCCAAAGCCGCACATTGATTGTATCTTTTGAGTCATCTAAAGAGAGACGGCATAAGTCTCAATGACCTGTTAGTTTTTTGTAATAGTGTCATTAGATCAGTGCTAGAATTCTCATGTCAGCTCTTCCATCGTAGTCTCCTGAAATATTTGTCTGATGCCATCGAATGTATTCAGAGACGTGCCGTGCGAAGACTCTTTCCTAGTTTATTGTACTTTAGGCAATGGGTGAGGCCCGAATTCCAACACTTTCAGAGAGACGTGAATCATTATCTATTAAATTATTTAAAGATATTGTAAGTAATGTACACCACAAGCTGGCTAATCTGCTACCTCCTATGGCCAGCTCCTACGCTCGGTGTTTGAGAAATAGGTAAGGTAAAAGGTAGGTTAAGTCTGCTATGAGCCTAGAAGGCCCATGAGGCCGGGGCTTATCTCCAGTTTCTGTAGCATGAAGCGACTAGGAGTACTTCTACTCCCCCCTGGATGGGATGCTAGTCCATTGCAGGTTTACCCCCAGCATTAACTTCGCTGGTACCCATTTATACACCTGGGTGGAGAGAGGCACCGTGAGAGTAAAGTGTCTTGCCCAATGACACAACGCAATGTCCCCGGCCTGACCTGAACCCGGGCCACTTGATCCCAAGTTGAGCGCACTAACCATGAGGCCACAGCGCCTCCCACAATTTGAGAAATAAGAGAGGTGTTATTATTAGCCATGCGATGTAAATAACTTTTAAGCAAAATTGTAATTAACCATTTTTATTATAATTTTAATATTGTACGTAATTCAGTCAGGACTACGACTGTAATGTATAATGTTTACTACTACTTTAAACGAGTTTACTAGCTGTTGAAAGGACAGCAAAGTGTATGTGGGCTATGTTAAACTCGGGGCAATATTGTCAGTGGCTATTCATATAGTGATATACCAGTGATCTGATCTGTGGGGTGGCAGGTGGGGTCTAGCTTACTCAAACCACTTTCTATGCACACCTTAAACAAGGTGAGTGAATATTCCACAAACTCTGTGTGATGGCATTAGGTATTGGTGATCATGAGTGCTTCTACTCTTGTGGTTGCCATGGATATCACCTTTGTGCTCCCCATTGTGGTTCTGGTTGAGCTCCCACTGGCCTCTTTGTGTAGCACCATCTCTGCTCAAATATTACTTAATTTTAGTCAGCTTATGTGCCAATTGAGGGACTTAATAGATACCCTTTTGCATAGCCATTACCTCTAACATTCAAACTGATGGTAACAATTGGCCCCTCTATCTCAATCAATCAATCAATCAATCAGTAGATCAATCACTCAATCACAATCTTTATTTATGTGTGTAAGTGTTGTGGGTGGCAAGCGCCCTATGGTGCTAATTGCGCACACAATCAGGCCTGACGATAACACCAGGAACTCCATACCCTGCTCTCATTCATAGTGAGTGGGATCTTTTTTTCCCCACAGAATGTATGAACATTAAACAGGGCTTCTGATAGGGTGCGAAAATAAATTGGAAATGATGCAGCACTTTCAAGTCTCATTATGCGGCAAATTATGCGATTTCATTTCAACTAATTTAATGGTCATCATGTTTGTTTGAACTAAGGGGAACTCAATCCATTCCTTGCTGTTCAAGAATATATTTGAGCACAAGGGAATGATGAAAACATCTGAAATAAATCATTTGTTGCCTCATTTTAAATTACTGAAATCAGAGATGGCTCATTTTGCCGATTTAGTGTCACATGACTCAGCTTCAAGTAGCTTGTCCACCACAAACTTTTGTAGATCAACAACCACTACATTGCACGAATTGAGCAAAACAACAGACCATCGTCAACATGAAATGTTTCTTTGGGGTACTGCTGGTTTTCGCTTAGTGTTTAAACAACAAACTTATCCCTGAAGACATTTAATTGTTTCCAGTAAAAGAAAATACTACATATTGCAAATGACAATCCAGCAGTTTTCACACCACATTTCTTCGAAGAACATTTAGGGAAATTGATTGTCGCCAATGAGCAGTCGCTCAGCACCAGTTCCCCGACAAGTAGAACAACGCATAGAACACCACTTTGTTCCTTCGTTCTTTCCAGTTTTTGGCGTCTTTTGAAAGCTAAAATGGCTTGAGATTATGTTTAAATTATCAGAGAACTTACGAAATAGCGAGATTTGGCTCTTTTCTTATGCAAATTCTGCGATTTTTTATCTCAATTTGATTTTTTGCGATTTTAGGTTTACATGTATTTATGCGAAATTGCAACATCGCATAATATCAGAAGCCCTGAGTGATTGAAGAGTTGTGAGATGGGGACTACAGTTTATAGTCCTTATCTTACTTGAAAGTGTAACCATTTGCAGGTGTCATTACAAAGGCAGCACTTTCTTCTCAGTTATTTATTATAAAAGACTCCGAGTGTTGGTCCGGCTGGGCGCGGTTGTTCGAAAGCCAATTCACTTTAATCCAAGATTAGGGTAAACATTTGTTTCATGTTTTCAACTTTCTGGTGAAAATTCCTTTTGCTTATTTTTATTTTTCAAGATTGACTCCCTCTAATGTAAAGTTTTGCCAAATATCAGAGTTGAACAGCATTTGGGAGAAGAGAAATAAACTCCTTGTCGGTTAATTTTCTTAATCTTGGATTAGCATTAATCTGCTTTTGAACAACCGGACCCTGGAGTCCACCAACTCACAAGTCTGATGCGAGCTCAACCAACTGAGCCAACCCATTTTGTCATTGGGAAGAATCCTTTTTTATATCTCTTTTTTTTATTCTGAGAGTGATCAGCATGAATACTGCTTACTTCATTAAGATAATCTGGCACATCCGTAATATTTGCAAAGGAGCTTTCCTTTGGTGTCACAGCATAAAAGAAGCGACGAGAACCTTGCAAAAATGTAACATTGCCAAGCAGTGATAGTGATGTCTAAAACAAAATATATGCAAAATAAGTTAATTAACCTCAGAATCAAAGAAAAACACCAGCAGGTCTAAAACACAGGTCACTCATTACAGGTCATTGTTTTACCTAATAGTGTACTAAAGTAACCCAAAACTACTAAAGTAACCCAAAACCCTGGACCCAACGAGGCCTAATGAGGCCTATAAGTTTAGTAAAGGCTTTGTAATGAGTGACCTGTGAAAAATGACCTGTAATTGAAACCTGTTGAAAAAAACTTAAAGACTAAATTAAATATCCTACTTGTTTTTTCAGTCTTATGACCACAGAAATTATATAATCCAAAGATAGACGTGATACTTCTCTTATTAGTCCTTTCGAGGGAACATGTGAGCCCAACACATTGGGACATTACTGAACAACGAGACAGCGAAACAACTGTGAAAGAAACCACCAAAACACCATGTATGACCCCATCATACATTGAATACTAACTGAAAATGGTTGGATTTGAAATTAAATATTGTTTTAGGCCTAATTAACGCTATTGCTCCTAATCTCAGTCTTAATCTGAATCCTAATATTAATCTCAATAAATGCGGAGCATTAACGTTTTGAGCCTAAAACGATATTTCTCAAATCCAACCTGTGTTCGTTTAAACCCTTTGACGCCCATACCGGCCTAAACCGGCCAGATTTAGTGTTTTGCTCTGTCTAATGCCAGACGATTTTACTTGTCAATGGGGAACCCCTGGGAGTCAATGGGTTAATTATATTCAATGTATGGTGGGGTCACACATGGTGTTTTGGTGTTTCGTTTCGCTGTTTTGTGGTTTAGTAATGCCCAACAAACTGACCTGCTTCGAACTGTGTGGCTTCATTGCTCAGTTGGTGGACTGACCCACTGACCAACATCATAGAGGTCATGGGTTCGAATAATCCCACTGAAGCCGCCTGAATTTTGTAACGATACAAAGGTGTCTATATACAACCCGCACTTCAAATAAACATTTCTCTCAGATGTATTATTGTTTTCCATAAATCTATTTGAGCAGATCTAAGTTGAAATAAAATGGCCCTTTTCGAGCAATAATGCAAGTATGGAGCTTTTTTTCTTTTCAGAAGGAACTGTGCATGAAGGTTGAGTTGACAGACTCTTACTACATAAGAACATGAGCCGAGACACTCTCCTGTTTCAACTTGACTTCCTTTCGTCTCAACGCCCTGGACTAATTGGCCATCATTTTACTGTTCCTTAACTCTTTTCGTCGGTCCAATTGCGCGAAGTTGATCTTCTTCACTTTTGTACGGTAAAAAAGATTTAATCAGCTCCCCGTCTGAAATCTGCACCATCGCAAAAATATGGCTAAAAATATACCTATGTTAAGCATGACACCTGCTGTTAAGATTAAAAATTCACTTAACCGTTTCTGAAGTCATGAAGGAAATTTCTGGTCGTTCCGTGTCGCTGTAATGGCGAAGAATGCGTGACTACCATTTGTCTTGCTTACGTCACTCCTAGCAAGCCACATATCTTCAGGAATCACAAATAATCCGTTGCATATTGTACGCTGAGGGGAAAAGTGATGACACTTTTTATTTTTCACACTTTTTCAGAAGAAGGGACGTTAGGTCACCCTTGTGGAAGGGTCAAGGATATCCTGGTTTACAAGCTACATGTTCTCGAGATTATGATATCACACGAATAGTAATCTGGGATTACTGAAGTGCGTTCGACAGTCGCTTAGCCTGTATTTCCGCGGCAGACCTTTTCCATGGGTAAAGGGTAACGGGTAAAGGGTAAAAAGGTAAAGGGTGTCGGAATCCGCATATTAGCGTCACGCAAGGCAAAATTGATATGCGCGTTCTGCGGCTACGCTTCATTGCGTGACAACGGAATGTACGAAATATGGGGCCGGTTGTTCGAAAGCCGATTAACTTTAATCCAGGATTGGCGTAAGATTTTCTTTCATGTTTTCAACTTTTTGGCGAAAGTTTCTTTTGATTATTTTTGTTTTTCAAGATTGACTTCTTCTAATGTAAAGTTTTGCCCAATATCAGCGTTGAACAGAACTTGGGAGTACAGAAATAAATTCTTTGGTTTATTTTTAATCTGGGATTAGCGTTAATCGGCTTTTGAACAACCGGGCCACGGAGTGTAACTTTAATTGACATGTATTATGTAACGTGGGAAGAGACAACCTCGTTCCCAGGGTCTCTCTTCTCTGCCTCCAATGGAGGCGGAGAAGAGAGACCCTGGGAACGAGGTTGGGGAAGAGAAAGATCGAAAGAGTTTTTCTGTAGATCGAAAGCGAGTGGATTGTACTCTGTATTGCGACGATTTGTTATTGAACCCTAATTTTGTTCAGATTGGGTGTTTGTAAGGAATCGAGATTTTTAATAGGTGTCCCGAAGATTTTTTTGTTGTTTCCAGGGGCACGCTCACGTGGATTCTCGCACGCGTATTGATCTCGATCTGATGACACGGAAAGTCTGTTTTTGTCACATTAGCTTGGGAACCCTACGGAAACACCGGCAAACCTTTTCCATGGGTAAAGGGTAAAGGGTGACGGGTAAAGGGTAAAGTGTGAAGGGTAGAGATTTCTACCTAACGGTTGTCATGTCGGATTAACCTTCAGCATTAGTTTAATTTGTCCAATTTTCAACAACCTGTCCCGCGACCAAAGAATTACCATGAGTGATATTACCTTGTTGCTTTCATTTCGTCCATGTAACGTTGATCAATGAAATTGAGCAAAGATTGGATAAGATTTAATATTCAAGAGAAAAAAGCTTAAGGTAACGAGAGCAAGCTACCTACGGTGGTTGCTGCGGTTTCTTTCATGTTATGCCTTAGTTTCACATCAGCAACAGTTCTCTTGCACGTTGTTTACACCATCCTGAAGCTTAGAAATTTGCACCTTCCCAGCCAGGTTGCTTTGAGCATGGATGCCAAAACTGTCACTGAGGTGTAACAGGACTTTCAAGAATGACAAACTCAGTGCCACCACCTTAGCCAGGAACTAGTTTGATAGTACCTGCAGCTTCACTCTATACAACAAGGTATCTTATCCAATCAACAAATCCACTGAACCTGATCAAATAAGCAGGCTTGATTGGTTCCGTTAGTCGTTCCCGCAAATTCTTTTATTTTTTCCGTGGGAAAACTTCACAGGCAATCTTGCTCACATTGTGTCGGTAGGTCCTGGAATTCGTCCAAAGAAAGGCCACGGAGACAAATTCACTCCTAAACAGCCATGTCTTACAATAAAGCATATTAGGCGTCCCAGTCTCCATAAAACCATCTCCCACCTCTGTATCGAGAAGAGCAGACGCGCAGGGTTCTTACATTACGTTTACGCCTCTACCATCCACTGATCGACATTGAAAGTTCCTTGCAAAAGTTAGTATCTTTTTAGAGTATGGTAAGTAGAGCGGTTTTCAATTGAGTGTCAAAAGTAATTAGCGAATTACCTTGGTTTTGCATCTACTTCACTCAGTGATTGGTTCAAATTTTTCGCGCCACTTTTTCAACCAATCAGAAGTGAAACCAAAACCAATTGTGGCTCGCGGGTGCACATTTTCCCGCCTTTTGTGTCGGCTACGTGTAATTACTTCGAGTTTTGATTGGTTTACTGTATTGTCTCCGTCCTTTTTGATTGGTTAAAGTAATTACTATGGTTTTGGTTTTACGACACTCATTTGAAAACCGCTCTATCGAAAGGGCACAAAACTTATGCAAGCCATGACGGCATGTTTGAACAAGAGACAACAAAGCAGTACCTCCGGAAGTGGCGCTGGAGCGTCGTACCAAACGAGTCATCCCGGGATTTCGACCCGTGCGAACGCTTTTGGACGCAGTTGGCGTTTCGCTGCTTTCTGCAACCGAAATCGCCCCCTTTCCCCCCCCCCCCCCTCCCTACGGCATTGAGGGAGAGATATGTCAGCCCCTAAACCATATCCGACAAATCCCACGCCTACTCACAGCTCCCGACCGCCCTTGTCATAACAATTAAACGTGAGATTTCGACGGCTCAAATATTCAAAGGAAGAGTCATTTTCTCTCTCAAATGGTAAGCACCAGAGTGACTGTCGGGCATTACAAAATAAACGCCTGCGCCCTGTTAAAGGTAACATAGACACATGCGTAAACCTAATATCTTCCAGCCCACACCCATAAATAACTAAATATGAAATCTTTAAACAAACATGCAGTAATTTTTAAAAAAGCAGCTATACAAGATACGGCCTGGATTCTCATTTCAAAACATGTTAACTCAGTCAGTACGAATAAAATCAAGTAGCCCATTCCATAACTTAGCTGACACTGAAGTAAGAAAAACAATTAAGACCATGACTGGTTGTTCTAGGTTTATTGAGGGACAGAATGTAATTTCCGCGAACATCATAAAAAGAAGAAAGGACAGAAAACTCAGTTAAGGAAACTCATTAGTATCTGGCTAAAAACCTTCCCTATCACTATTTTTACCTCGGGCCGCGCTTTATCCATTTCACGAGGTCTCAAGTTGCCTCGTACATACCCGAAAAGAATTCTGGGTAATTCTGCCCAGAACATTTGCACATTCACCAACAGGATGTTTAAACAAGAGAGAAAAATGCAGTACCTCCAGACGTGGCGCTGGAGCGTCGTACCAAACGAGTCATCCCGGGATTTCGGCCCGTGCGATCGCTTTTGGACGTAGTTGACTCTTCGCTGCTTTCTGCTACCGACCTTGCCTCCCGGTACGGCATTGAGGGAGAGATATGTCGGCCCCTAAACCATATGTGACAAATCCCACGCCTACTCACAGCTCCAGACCGCCCTTGTCATTACAATTTAACCTAAGATTTCAATGGCTTATATAATCAAAGCAAAAGTCATTTTCTCTCACATATGGTAAGCACAGTAGTCGCTTATTACAAAGTCTACGCACGAGCTCTGCTAAAGGTAACATAGACCCATTCGTAAACCTTCTTACATCTCGAATTTCAGAGTAATTACAAGATCTAATATCTTCCAGCCAGACATCACATTTACAGCTAAAAGACATAGCCCATACGGATAAATAACGAAATATGAAATATCTCAAGAAACATGCAGTCATTTTTTTAAAAGCAGATAAACAAAATGCGGGCGGGATTCTCATTTTAAAACCTGTTAACTCAGTCAGTACGCATAAAATCAGGTAGCGCATTCCATAACTTAGCTGACACTGAAGTAAGAAAAAGAAATAAGACCATGACTGGTTGTTCTAGGTTTATTGAGGGACAGAATGTAATTTCCGGGAACATCATGACAAGAAGACCGGAGAGAAAACTCAGTTAGGGATACTCCTTAGTATCTGGTTAGAAATCTTCCCTCTCACTACTTTTACCTCCGCAGTCTCGTGCTTCTCAAGTTGCCTCGTACATGCCCGAAAAGAATTCTGGGTAATTCTGCCATTCCACGACAAGGGAACACCCCCGAATTTTTCATTTCATAGATTTTTTATAAGTGTCGGCTCACCCAGTCCTACCGGCAAAATACAGCACCGATTGAAGTTTTTAGCTTTCAAAACTTGCCCAAATTGTATCGGTAGGTCCTGGAATTCGTGCACAGAAAGGCCAGAGAGACGGCTTCACTCGTGAACCGCCATGTCTACAACAACTGAAGCATTTTAGGCGTGCCAGTCTTCACGAAACCATCTCTCACCTCTGTCTCCAGAAGACCAGACATGCACGGTCGCACGATTCTTACAGTTACGTTTATGCATGTACAATCGACTGAAATATCAATTGCTCGTAAAAATAAAAATAAAAATAAAAAATTTCCAGCATCCTTTTTTGGCATGGTACGTATTGGAGAGCCAGAACATTTGCGCATGCACCGACGGAATGTTTGAACAAGAGAGAAAAATTGCAGTACCTCCAGACGTGGCGCTGGAGCGTCGTACCAAACGAGTCATCCCGGGATTTCGGCCCGTGCGATCGCTTTTGGACGCAGTTGACCCTTCGCTGCTTTCTGCTACCGACCTTGCCTCCCGGTACGGCATTGAGGGAGAGATATGTCGGCCCCTAAACCATATGTGACAAATCCCACGCCTACTCACAGCTCCAGACCGCCCTTGTCATTACAATTTAACCTAAGATTTCAATGGCTTATATATTCAAAGCAAAAGTCATTTTCTCTCTCATATGGTAAGCACTGGAGTCGCGTATTACAAAGTGTACGCACGCGCTCTGCTAAAGGTAACATAGACCCATGCGTAAACCTTCTTTCATCTCGAATTTCAGAGTAATTACAAGAGCTAATATCTTCCAGCCAGACATCACATTTACAGCTAAAAGACATAGCCCATACGGATAAATAACGAAATATGAAATATTTCAAGAAACATGCAGTCATTTTTTTAAAAGCAGCTGTACAAAATGCGGCCTGGATTCTCATTTTAAAACCTGTTAACTCAGTCAGTACGCATAAAATCAGGTAGCGCATTCCATAACTTAGCTGACACTGAAGTAAGAAAAAGAAATAAGACCATGACTGGTTGTTCTAGGTTTATTGAGGGACAGAATGTAATTTCCGGGAACATCATGACAAGAAGACCGGAGAGAAAACTCAGTTAGGGATACTCCTTAGTATCTGGTTAGAAATCTTCCCTCTCACTACTTTTACCTCCGCAGTCTCGTGCTTCTCAAGTTGCCTCGTACATGCCCGAAAAGAATTCTGGGTAATTCTGCCATTCCACGACAAGGGAACACCCCCGAATTTTTCATTTCATAGATTTTTTATAAGTGTCGGCTCACCCAGTCCTACCAGCAAAATACAGCACCGATTGAAGTTTTTAGCTTTCAAAACTTGCCCAAATTGTATCGGTAGGTCCTGGAATTCGTGCACAGAAAGGCCAGAGAGACAGCTTCACTCGTGAACCGCCATGTCTACAACAACTGAAGCATTTTAGGCGTGCCAGTCTTCACGAAACCATCTCTCACCTCTGTCTCCAGAAGACCAGACATGCACGGTCGCACGATTCTTACAGTTACGTTTATGCATGTACAATCGAATGAAATATCAATTGATCGTAAAACTAACCATAACAATCAACGACTTCCAGCATCCTTTTCTGGCATGGTACGTATGGGAGAGACAGAACATTTGCGCCTGCACCGACGGAATGTTTGAACAAGAGAGAAAAATTGCAGTACCTCCAGACGTGGCGCTGGAGCGTCGTACCAAACGAGTCATCCCGGGATTTCGGCCCGTGCGATCGCTTTTGGACGCAGTTGACCCTTCGCTGCTTTCTGCTACCGACCTTGCCTCCCGGTACGGCATTGAGGGAGAGATATGTCGGCCCCTAAACCATATGTGACAAATCCCACGCCTACTCACAGCTCCAGACCGCCCTTGTCATTACAATTTAACCTAAGATTTCAATGGCTTATATATTCAAAGCAAAAGTCATTTTCTCTCTCATATGGTAAGCACTGGAGTCGCGTATTACAAAGTGTACGCACGCGCTCTGCTAAAGGTAACATAGACCCATGCGTAAACCTTCTTTCATCTCGAATTTCAGAGTAATTACAAGAGCTAATATCTTCCAGCCAGACATCACATTTACAGCTAAAATATATAGCCCATACGGATAAATAACGAAGTATGAAATATTTCAATATACATGCAGTCATTTTTTTAAAAGCAGCTATACAAAATGCGGCCTGGATTCTCATTTTAAAACCTGTTAACTCAGTCAGTACGCATAAAATCAGGTAGCGCATTCCATAACTTAGCTGACACTGAAGTAAGAAAAAGAAATAAGACCATGACTGGTTGTTCTAGGTTTATTGAGGGACAGAATGTAATTTCCGGGAACATCATGACAAGAAGACCGGAGAGAAAACTCAGTTAGGGATACTCCTTAGTATCTGGTTAGAAATCTTCCCTCTCACTACTTTTACCTCCGCAGTCTCGTGCTTCTCAAGTTGCCTCGTACATGCCCGAAAAGAATTCTGGGTAATTCTGCCATTCCACGACAAGGGAACACCCCCGAATTTTTCATTTCATAGATTTTTTATAAGTGTCGGCTCACCCAGTCCTACCAGCAAAATACAGCACCGATTGAAGTTTTTAGCTTTCAAAACTTGCCCAAATTGTATCGGTAGGTCCTGGAATTCGTGCACAGAAAGGCCAGAGAGACAGCTTCACTCGTGAACCGCCATGTCTACAACAACTGAAGCATTTTAGGCGTGCCAGTCTTCACGAAACCATCTCTCACCTCTGTCTCCAGAAGACCAGACATGCACGGTCGCACGGTTCTTACAGTTACGTTTATGCATGTACAATCGACTGAAATATCAATTGCTCGTAAAAATAAAAATAAAAATAAAAAATTTCCAGCATCCTTTTTTGGCATGGTACGGATTGGAGAGCCAGAACATTTGCGCATGCACCGACGGAATGTTTGAACAAGAGAGAAAAATTGCAGTACCTCCAGACGTGGCGCTGGAGCGTCGTACCAAACGAGTCATCCCGGGATTTCGGCCCGTGCGATCGCTTTTGGACGCAGTTGACCCTTCGCTGCTTTCTGCTACCGACCTTGCCTCCCGGTACGGCATTGAGGGAGAGATATGTCGGCCCCTAAACCATATGTGACAAATCCCACGCCTACTCACAGCTCCAGACCGCCCTTGTCATTACAATTTAACCTAAGATTTCAATGGCTTATATATTCAAAGCAAAAGTCATTTTCTCTCTCATATGGTAAGCACTGGAGTCGCGTATTACAAAGTGTACGCACGCGCTCTGCTAAAGGTAACATAGACCCATGCGTAAACCTTCTTTCATCTCGAATTTCAGAGTAATTACAAGAGCTAATATCTTCCAGCCAGACATCACATTTACAGCTAAAAGACATAGCCCATACGGATAAATAACGAAATATGAAATATTTCAAGAAACATGCAGTCATTTTTTTAAAATCAGCTTTACAAAATGCGGCCTGGATTCTCATTTTAAAACCTGTTAACTCAGTCAGTACGCATAAAATCAGGTAGCGTTTTACATAAATTAGATTAAACTGAATTTTGAAAAAGAAATAAGTCCATGACTGGTTGTTCTAGGTTTATTGAGGTACAGAATGTAATTTCCGGGAACATCATGACAAGAAGACCGGAGAGAAAACTCAGTTAGGGATACTCCTTAGTATCTGGTTAGAAATCTTCCCTCTCACTACTTTTACCTCCGCAGTCTCGTGCTTCTCAAGTTGCCTCGTACATGCCCGAAAAGAATTCTGGGTAATTCTGCCATTCCACGACAAGGGAACACCCCCGAATTTTTCATTTCATAGATTTTTTATAAGTGTCGGCTCACCCAGTCCTACCAGCAAAATACAGCACCGATTGAAGTTTTTAGCTTTCAAAACTTGCCCAAATTGTATCGGTAGGTCCTGGAATTCGTGCACAGAAAGGCCAGAGAGACAGCTTCACTCGTGAACCGCCATGTCTACAACAACTGAAGCATTTTAGGCGTGCCAGTCTTCACGAAACCATCTCTCACCTCTGTCTCCAGAAGACCAGACATGCACGGTCGCACGGTTCTTACAGTTACGTTTATGCATGTACAATCGACTGAAATATCAATTGCTCGTAAAAATAAAAATAAAAATAAAAAATTTCCAGCATCCTTTTTTGGCATGGTACGTATTGGAGAGCCAGAACATTTGCGCATGCACCGACGGAATGTTTGAACAAGAGAGAAAAATTGCAGTACCTCCAGACGTGGCGCTGGAGCGTCGTACCAAACGAGTCATCCCGGGATTTCGGCCCGTGCGATCGCTTTTGGACGCAGTTGACCCTTCGCTGCTTTCTGCTACCGACCTTGCCTCCCGGTACGGCATTGAGGGAGAGATATGTCGGCCCCTAAACCATATGTGACAAATCCCACGCCTA
The DNA here is from genome assembly GCF_036669925.1 of Montipora capricornis. Classification (NCBI taxonomy): domain Eukaryota; kingdom Metazoa; phylum Cnidaria; class Anthozoa; order Scleractinia; family Acroporidae; genus Montipora; species Montipora capricornis. The sequence goes on from NC_090884.1 coordinate 61,435,838, forward strand.
CTCACAGCTCCAGACCGCCCTTGTCATTACAATTTAACCTAAGATTTCAATGGCTTATATATTCAAAGCAAAAGTCATTTTCTCTCTCATATGGTAAGCACTGGAGTCGCGTATTACAAAGTGTACGCACGCGCTCTGCTAAAGGTAACATAGACCCATGCGTAAACCTTCTTTCATCTCGAATTTCAGAGTAATTACAAGAGCTAATATCTTCCAGCCAGACATCACATTTACAGCTAAAAGACATAGCCCATACGGATAAATAACGAAATATGAAATATTTCAAGAAACATGCAGTCATTTTTTTAAAAGCAGCTCTACAAAATGCGGCCTGGATTCTCATTTTAAAACCTGTTAACTCAGTCAGTACGCATAAAATCAGGTAGCGCATTCCATAACTTAGCTGACACTGAAGTAAGAAAAAGAAATAAGACCATGACTGGTTGTTCTAGGTTTATTGAGGGACAGAATGTAATTTCCGGGAACATCATGACAAGAAGACCGGAGAGAAAACTCAGTTAGGGATACTCCTTAGTATCTGGTTAGAAATCTTCCCTCTCACTACTTTTACCTCCGCAGTCTCGTGCTTCTCAAGTTGCCTCGTACATGCCCGAAAAGAATTCTGGGTAATTCTGCCATTCCACGACAAGGGAACACCCCCGAATTTTTCATTTCATAGATTTTTTATAAGTGTCGGCTCACCCAGTCCTACCGGCAAAATACAGCACCGATTGAAGTTTTTAGCTTTCAAAACTTGCCCAAATTGTATCGGTAGGTCCTGGAATTCGTGCACAGAAAGGCCAGAGAGACGGCTTCACTCGTGAACCGCCATGTCTACAACAACTGAAGCATTTTAGGCGTGCCAGTCTTCACGAAACCATCTCTCACCTCTGTCTCCAGAAGACCAGACATGCACGGTCGCACGGTTCTTACAGTTACGTTTATGCATGTACAATCGACTGAAATATCAATTGCTCGTAAAAATAAAAATAAAAATAAAAAATTTCCAGCATCCTTTTTTGGCATGGTACGTATTGGAGAGCCAGAACATTTGCGCATGCACCGACGGAATGTTTGAACAAGAGAGAAAAATTGCAGTACCTCCAGACGTGGCGCTGGAGCGTCGTACCAAACGAGTCATCCCGGGATTTCGGCCCGTGCGATCGCTTTTGGACGCAGTTGACCCTTCGCTGCTTTCTGCTACCGACCTTGCCTCCCGGTACGGCATTGAGGGAGAGATATGTCGGCCCCTAAACCATATGTGACAAATCCCACGCCTACTCACAGCTCCAGACCGCCCTTGTCATTACAATTTAACCTAAGATTTCAATGGCTTATATATTCAAAGCAAAAGTCATTTTCTCTCTCATATGGTAAGCACTGGAGTCGCGTATTACAAAGTGTACGCACGCGCTCTGCTAAAGGTAACATAGACCCATGCGTAAACCTTCTTTCATCTCGAATTTCAGAGTAATTACAAGAGCTAATATCTTCCAGCCAGACATCACATTTACAGCTAAAAGACATAGCCCATACGGATAAATAACGAAATATGAAATATTTCAAGAAACATGCAGTCATTTTTTTAAAAGCAGCTTTACAAAATGCGGCCTGGATTCTCATTTTAAAACCTGTTAACTCAGTCAGTACGCATAAAATCAGGTAGCGCATTCCATAACTTAGCTGACACTGAAGTAAGAAAAAGAAATAAGACCATGACTGGTTGTTCTAGGTTTATTGAGGGACAGAATGTAATTTCCGGGAACATCATGACAAGAAGACCGGAGAGAAAACTCAGTTAGGGATACTCCTTAGTATCTGGTTAGAAATCTTCCCTCTCACTACTTTTACCTCCGCAGTCTCGTGCTTCTCAAGTTGCCTCGTACATGCCCGAAAAGAATTCTGGGTAATTCTGCCATTCCACGACAAGGGAACACCCCCGAATTTTTCATTTCATAGATTTTTTATAAGTGTCGGCTCACCCAGTCCTACCGGCAAAATACAGCACCGATTGAAGTTTTTAGCTTTCAAAACTTGCCCAAATTGTATCGGTAGGTCCTGGAATTCGTGCACAGAAAGGCCAGAGAGACGGCTTCACTCGTGAACCGCCATGTCTACAACAACTGAAGCATTTTAGGCGTGCCAGTCTTCACGAAACCATCTCTCACCTCTGTCTCCAGAAGACCAGACATGCACGGTCGCACGGTTCTTACAGTTACGTTTATGCATGTACAATCGACTGAAATATCAATTGCTCGTAAAAATAAAAATAAAAATAAAAAATTTCCAGCATCCTTTTTTGGCATGCTACGTATTGGAGAGCCAGAACATTTGCGCATGCACCGACGGAATGTTTGAACAAGAGAGAAAAATTGCAGTACCTCCAGACGTGGCGCTGGAGCGTCGTACCAAACGAGTCATCCCGGGATTTCGGCCCGTGCGATCGCTTTTGGACGCAGTTGACCCTTCGCTGCTTTCTGCTACCGACCTTGCCTCCCGGTACGGCATTGAGGGAGAGATATGTCGGCCCCTAAACCATATGTGACAAATCCCACGCCTACTCACAGCTCCAGACCGCCCTTGTCATTACAATTTAACCTAAGATTTCAATGGCTTATATATTCAAAGCAAAAGTCATTTTCTCTCTCATATGGTAAGCACTGGAGTCGCGTATTACAAAGTGTACGCACGCGCTCTGCTAAAGGTAACATAGACCCATGCGTAAACCTTCTTTCATCTCGAATTTCAGAGTAATTACAAGAGCTAATATCTTCCAGCCAGACATCACATTTACAGCTAAAAGACATAGCCCATACGGATAAATAACGAAATATGAAATATTTCAAGAAACATGCAGTCATTTTTTTAAAAGCAGCTTTACAAAATGCGGCCTGGATTCTCATTTTAAAACCTGTTAACTCAGTCAGTACGCATAAAATCAGGTAGCGCATTCCATAACTTAGCTGACACTGAAGTAAGAAAAAGAAATAAGACCATGACTGGTTGTTCTAGGTTTATTGAGGGACAGAATGTAATTTCCGGGAACATCATGACAAGAAGACCGGAGAGAAAACTCAGTTAGGGATACTCCTTAGTATCTGGTTAGAAATCTTCCCTCTCACTACTTTTACCTCCGCAGTCTCGTGCTTCTCAAGTTGCCTCGTACATGCCCGAAAAGAATTCTGGGTAATTCTGCCATTCCACGACAAGGGAACACCCCCGATTTTCATTTCATAGATTTTTTATAAGTGTCGGCTCACCCAGTCCTACCGGCAAAATACAGCACCGATTGAAGTTTTTAGCTTTCAAAACTTGCCCAAATTGTATCGGTAGGTCCTGGAATTCGTGCACAGAAAGGCCAGAGAGACGGCTTCACTCGTGAACCGCCATGTTTACAACAACTGAAGCATTTTAGGCGTGCCAGTCTGCACGAAACCATCTCTCACCTCTGTCTCCAGAAGACCAGACATGCACGCACGGTTCTTACAGTTACGTTTATGCATGTACAATCGACTGAAATATCAATTGCTCGTAAAAATAAAAATAAAAATAAAAGAATTCCAGCATCCTTTTCTGGCATGGTACGTATGGGAGAGCCAGAACATTTGCGCATGCACCGACGGAATGTTTGAACAAGAGAGAAAAATTGCAGTACCTCCAGACGTGGCGCTGGAGCGTCGTACCAAACGAGTCATCCCGGGATTTCGGCCCGTGCGATCGCTTTTGGACGCAGTTGACCCTTCGCTGCTTTCTGCTACCGACCTTGCCTCCCGGTACGGCATTGAGGGAGAGATATGTCGGCCCCTAAACCATATGTGACAAATCCCACGCCTACTCACAGCTCCAGACCGCCCTTGTCATTACAATTTAACGTAAGATTTCGATGGCTTATATATTCAAAGCAAAAGTCATTTTCTCTCTCATATGGTAAGCACTGGAGTCGCGCATTACGAAGTGTACGCACGCGCTCTCCTAAAGGTAACATAGACACATGCGTAAACCTTCTTTCATCTCAAAATTTCAGAGTAATTACAAGAGCTAATATCTTCCAGCCAGACATCACATTTACAGCTAAAATACATAGCCCATACGGATAAATAACGAAATTTGAAATATTTCAAGAAACATGCAGTCATTTTTTTAAAAGCAGCTATACAAAATGCGGCCTGGATTCTCATTTTAAAACCTTTTAACTCTGTCAGTACGCATAAAATCAGGTAGCGCATTCCATAACTTAGCTGATACTGAAGTAAGAAAAAGAAATAAGACCATGACTGGTTGTTCTAGGTTTATTGAGGGACAGAATGTAATTTCCGGGAACATCATGACAAGAAGACCGGAGAGAAAACTCAGTTAGGGATACTCCTTAGTATCTGGTTAGAAATCTTCCCTCTCACTACTTTTACCTCCGCCCGCGCTTTAGCCAGCCATTTCACGAGGGCCAGTCGCGTGCTTCTCAAGTTGCCTCGTACATGCCCGAAAAGAATTCTGGGTAATTCTGCCATTCCACGACAAGGGAACACCCCCGATTTTCATTTCATAGATTTTTTATAAGTGTCGGCTCACCCAGTCCTACCAGCAAAATACAGCACCGATTGAAGTTTTTAGCTTTCAAAACTTGCCCAAATTGTATCGGTAGGTCCTGGAATTCGTGCACAGAAAGGCCAGAGAGACAGCTTCACTCGTGAACCGCCATGTTTACAACAACTGAAGCATTTTAGGCGTGCCAGTCTGCACGAAACCATCTCTCACCTCTGTCTCCAGAAGACCAGACATGCACGCACGGTTCTTACAGTTACGTTTATGCATGTACAATCGACTGAAATATCAATTGCTCGTAAAAATAAAAATTAAAATAAAAAAATTCCAGCATCCTTTTTTGGCATGGTAGGTATTGGAGAGCCAGAACATTTGCGCACGCACCGACGGAATGTTTGAACAAGAGAGAAAAATTGCAGTACCTCCAGACGTGGCGCTGGAGCGTCGTACCAAACGAGTCATCCCGGGATTTCGGCCCGTGCGATCGCTTTTGGACGCAGTTGACCCTTCACTGCTTTCTGCTACCGACCTTGCCTCCCGGTACGGCATTGAGGGAGAGATATGTCGGCCCCTAAACCATATGTGACAAATCCCACGCCTACTCACAGCTCCAGACCGCCCTTGTCATTACAATTTAACGTAAGATTTCGATGGCTTATATATTCAAAGCAAAAGTCATTTTCTCTCTCATATGGTAAGCACTGGAGTCGCGCATTACGAAGTGTACGCACGCGCTCTCCTAAAGGTAACATAGACACATGCGTAAACCTTCTTTCATCTCAAAATTTCAGAGTAATTACAAGAGCTAATATCTTCCAGCCAGACATCACATTTACAGCTAAAATACATAGCCCATACGGATAAATAACGAAATTTGAAATATTTCAAGAAACATGCAGTCATTTTTTTAAAAGCAGCTATACAAAATGCGGCCTGGATTCTCATTTTAAAACCTTTTAACTCTGTCAGTACGCATAAAATCAGGTAGCGCATTCCATAACTTAGCTGATACTGAAGTAAGAAAAAGAAATAAGACCATGACTGGTTGTTCTAGGTTTATTGAGGGACAGAATGTAATTTCCGGGAACATCATGACAAGAAGACCGGAGAGAAAACTCAGTTAGGGATACTCCTTAGTATCTGGTTAGAAATCTTCCCTCTCACTACTTTTACCTCCGCCCGCGCTTTAGCCAGCCATTTCACGAGGGCCAGTCGCGTGCTTCTCAAGTTGCCTCGTACATGCCCGAAAAGAATTCTGGGTAATTCTGCCATTCCACGACAAGGGAACACCCCCGATTTTCATTTCATAGATTTTTTATAAGTGTCGGCTCACCCAGTCCTACCAGCAAAATACAGCACCGATTGAAGTTTTTAGCTTTCAAAACTTGCCCAAATTGTATCGGTAGGTCCTGGAATTCGTGCACAGAAAGGCCAGAGAGACAGCTTCACTCGTGAACCGCCATGTTTACAACAACTGAAGCATTTTAGGCGTGCCAGTCTGCACGAAACCATCTCTCACCTCTGTCTCCAGAAGACCAGACATGCACGCACGGTTCTTACAGTTACGTTTATGCATGTACAATCGACTGAAATATCAATTGCTCGTAAAAATAAAAATTAAAATAAAAAATTCCAGCATCCTTTTTTGGCATGGTAGGTATTGGAGAGCCAGAACATTTGCGCACGCACCGACGGAATGTTTGAACAAGAGAGAAAAATTGCAGTACCTCCAGACGTGGCGCTGGAGCGTCGTACCAAACGAGTCATCCCGGGATTTCGGCCCGTGCGATCGCTTTTGGACGCAGTTGACCCTTCACTGCTTTCTGCTACCGACCTTGCCTCCCGGTACGGCATTGAGGGAGAGATATGTCGGCCCCTAAACCATATGTGACAAATCCCACGCCTACTCACAGCTCCAGACCGCCCTTGTCATTACAATTTAACGTAAGATTTCGATGGCTTATATATTCAAAGCAAAAGTCATTTTCTCTCTCATATGGTAAGCACTGGAGTCGCGCATTACGAAGTGTACGCACGCGCTCTCCTAAAGGTAACATAGACACATGCGTAAACCTTCTTTCATCTCAAAATTTCAGAGTAATTACAAGAGCTAATATCTTCCAGCCAGACATCACATTTACAGCTAAAATACATAGCCCATACGGATAAATAACGAAATTTGAAATATTTCAAGAAACATGCAGTCATTTTTTTAAAAGCAGCTATACAAAATGCGGCCTGGATTCTCATTTTAAAACCTTTTAACTCTGTCAGTACGCATAAAATCAGGTAGCGCATTCCATAACTTAGCTGATACTGAAGTAAGAAAAAGAAATAAGACCATGACTGGTTGTTCTAGGTTTATTGAGGGACAGAATGTAATTTCCGGGAACATCATGACAAGAAGACCGGAGAGAAAACTCAGTTAGGGATACTCCTTAGTATCTGGTTAGAAATCTTCCCTCTCACTACTTTTACCTCCGCCCGCGCTTTAGCCAGCCATTTCACGAGGGCCAGTCGCGTGCTTCTCAAGTTGCCTCGTACATGCCCGAAAAGAATTCTGGGTAATTCTGCCATTCCACGACAAGGGAACACCCCCGATTTTCATTTCATAGATTTTTTATAAGTGTCGGCTCACCCAGTCCTACCGGCAAAATACAGCACCGATTGAAGTTTTTAGCTTTCAAAACTTGCCCAAATTGTATCGGTAGGTCCTGGAATTCGTGCACAGAAAGGCCAGAGAGACGGCTTCACTCGTGAACCGCCATGTTTACAACAACTGAAGCATTTTAGGCGTGCCAGTCTGCACGAAACCATCTCTCACCTCTGTCTCCAGAAGACCAGACATGCACGCACGGTTCTTACAGTTACGTTTATGCATGTACAATCGACTGAAATATCAATTGCTCGTAAAAATAAAAATTAAAATAAAAAAATTCCAGCATCCTTTTTTGGCATGGTAGGTATTGGAGAGCCAGAACATTTGCGCACGCACCGACGGAATGTTTGAACAAGAGAGAAAAATTGCAGTACCTCCAGACGTGGCGCTGGAGCGTCGTACCAAACGAGTCATCCCGGGATTTCGGCCCGTGCGATCGCTTTTGGACGCAGTTGACCCTTCACTGCTTTCTGCTACCGACCTTGCCTCCCGGTACGGCATTGAGGGAGAGATATGTCGGCCCCTAAACCATATGTGACAAATCCCACGCCTACTCACAGCTCCAGACCGCCCTTGTCATTACAATTTAACGTAAGATTTCGATGGCTTATATATTCAAAGCAAAAGTCATTTTCTCTCTCATATGGTAAGCACTGGAGTCGCGCATTACGAAGTGTACGCACGCGCTCTCCTAAAGGTAACATAGACACATGCGTAAACCTTCTTTCATCTCAAAATTTCAGAGTAATTACAAGAGCTAATATCTTCCAGCCAGACATCACATTTACAGCTAAAATACATAGCCCATACGGATAAATAACGAAATTTGAAATATTTCAAGAAACATGCAGTCATTTTTTTAAAAGCAGCTATACAAAATGCGGCCTGGATTCTCATTTTAAAACCTTTTAACTCTGTCAGTACGCATAAAATCAGGTAGCGCATTCCATAACTTAGCTGATACTGAAGTAAGAAAAAGAAATAAGACCATGACTGGTTGTTCTAGGTTTATTGAGGGACAGAATGTAATTTCCGGGAACATCATGACAAGAAGACCGGAGAGAAAACTCAGTTAGGGATACTCCTTAGTATCTGGTTAGAAATCTTCCCTCTCACTACTTTTACCTCCGCCCGCGCTTTAGCCAGCCATTTCACGAGGGCCAGTCGCGTGCTTCTCAAGTTGCCTCGTACATGCCCGAAAAGAATTCTGGGTAATTCTGCCATTCCACGACAAGGGAACACCCCCGATTTTCATTTCATAGATTTTTTATAAGTGTCGGCTCACCCAGTCCTACCAGCAAAATACAGCACCGATTGAAGTTTTTAGCTTTCAAAACTTGCCCAAATTGTATCGGTAGGTCCTGGAATTCGTGCACAGAAAGGCCAGAGAGACAGCTTCACTCGTGAACCGCCATGTTTACAACAACTGAAGCATTTTAGGCGTGCCAGTCTGCACGAAACCATCTCTCACCTCTGTCTCCAGAAGACCAGACATGCACGCACGGTTCTTACAGTTACGTTTATGCATGTACAATCGACTGAAATATCAATTGCTCGTAAAAATAAAAATTAAAATAAAAAATTCCAGCATCCTTTTTTGGCATGGTAGGTATTGGAGAGCCAGAACATTTGCGCACGCACCGACGGAATGTTTGAACAAGAGAGAAAAATTGCAGTACCTCCAGACGTGGCGCTGGAGCGTCGTACCAAACGAGTCATCCCGGGATTTCGGCCCGTGCGATCGCTTTTGGACGCAGTTGACCCTTCACTGCTTTCTGCTACCGACCTTGCCTCCCGGTACGGCATTGAGGGAGAGATATGTCGGCCCCTAAACCATATGTGACAAATCCCACGCCTACTCACAGCTCCAGACCGCCCTTGTCATTACAATTTAACGTAAGATTTCGATGGCTTATATATTCAAAGCAAAAGTCATTTTCTCTCTCATATGGTAAGCACTGGAGTCGCGCATTACGAAGTGTACGCACGCGCTCTCCTAAAGGTAACATAGACACATGCGTAAACCTTCTTTCATCTCAAAATTTCAGAGTAATTACAAGAGCTAATATCTTCCAGCCAGACATCACATTTACAGCTAAAATACATAGCCCATACGGATAAATAACGAAATTTGAAATATTTCAAGAAACATGCAGTCATTTTTTTAAAAGCAGCTATACAAAATGCGGCCTGGATTCTCATTTTAAAACCTTTTAACTCTGTCAGTACGCATAAAATCAGGTAGCGCATTCCATAACTTAGCTGATACTGAAGTAAGAAAAAGAAATAAGACCATGACTGGTTGTTCTAGGTTTATTGAGGGACAGAATGTAATTTCCGGGAACATCATGACAAGAAGACCGGAGAGAAAACTCAGTTAGGGATACTCCTTAGTATCTGGTTAGAAATCTTCCCTCTCACTACTTTTACCTCCGCCCGCGCTTTAGCCAGCCATTTCACGAGGGCCAGTCGCGTGCTTCTCAAGTTGCCTCGTACATGCCCGAAAAGAATTCTGGGTAATTCTGCCATTCCACGACAAGGGAACACCCCCGATTTTCATTTCATAGATTTTTTATAAGTGTCGGCTCACCCAGTCCTACCAGCAAAATACAGCACCGATTGAAGTTTTTAGCTTTCAAAACTTGCCCAAATTGTATCGGTAGGTCCTGGAATTCGTGCACAGAAAGGCCAGAGAGACGGCTTCACTCGTGAACCGCCATGTTTACAACAACTGAAGCATTTTAGGCGTGCCAGTCTGCACGAAACCATCTCTCACCTCTGTCTCCAGAAGACCAGACATGCACGCACGGTTCTTACAGTTACGTTTATGCATGTACAATCGACTGAAATATCAATTGCTCGTAAAAATAAAAATTAAAATAAAAAATTCCAGCATCCTTTTTTGGCATGGTAGGTATTGGAGAGCCAGAACATTTGCGCACGCACCGACGGAATGTTTGAACAAGAGAGAAAAATTGCAGTACCTCCAGACGTGGCGCTGGAGCGTCGTACCAAACGAGTCATCCCGGGATTTCGGCCCGTGCGATCGCTTTTGGACGCAGTTGACCCTTCACTGCTTTCTGCTACCGACCTTGCCTCCCGGTACGGCATTGAGGGAGAGATATGTCGGCCCCTAAACCATATGTGACAAATCCCACGCCTACTCACAGCTCCAGACCGCCCTTGTCATTACAATTTAACGTAAGATTTCGATGGCTTATATATTCAAAGCAAAAGTCATTTTCTCTCTCATATGGTAAGCACTGGAGTCGCGCATTACGAAGTGTACGCACGCGCTCTCCTAAAGGTAACATAGACACATGCGTAAACCTTCTTTCATCTCAAAATTTCAGAGTAATTACAAGAGCTAATATCTTCCAGCCAGACATCACATTTACAGCTAAAATACATAGCCCATACGGATAAATAACGAAATTTGAAATATTTCAAGAAACATGCAGTCATTTTTTTAAAAGCAGCTATACAAAATGCGGCCTGGATTCTCATTTTAAAACCTTTTAACTCTGTCAGTACGCATAAAATCAGGTAGCGCATTCCATAACTTAGCTGATACTGAAGTAAGAAAAAGAAATAAGACCATGACTGGTTGTTCTAGGTTTATTGAGGGACAGAATGTAATTTCCGGGAACATCATGACAAGAAGACCGGAGAGAAAACTCAGTTAGGGATACTCCTTAGTATCTGGTTAGAAATCTTCCCTCTCACTACTTTTACCTCCGCCCGCGCTTTAGCCAGCCATTTCACGAGGGCCAGTCGCGTGCTTCTCAAGTTGCCTCGTACATGCCCGAAAAGAATTCTGGGTAATTCTGCCATTCCACGACAAGGGAACACCCCCGATTTTCATTTCATAGATTTTTTATAAGTGTCGGCTCACCCAGTCCTACCAGCAAAATACAGCACCGATTGAAGTTTTTAGCTTTCAAAACTTGCCCAAATTGTATCGGTAGGTCCTGGAATTCGTGCACAGAAAGGCCAGAGAGACAGCTTCACTCGTGAACCGCCATGTTTACAACAACTGAAGCATTTTAGGCGTGCCAGTCTGCACGAAACCATCTCTCACCTCTGTCTCCAGAAGACCAGACATGCACGCACGGTTCTTACAGTTACGTTTATGCATGTACAATCGACTGAAATATCAATTGCTCGTAAAAATAAAAATTAAAATAAAAAAATTCCAGCATCCTTTTTTGGCATGGTAGGTATTGGAGAGCCAGAACATTTGCGCACGCACCGACGGAATGTTTGAACAAGAGAGAAAAATTGCAGTACCTCCAGACGTGGCGCTGGAGCGTCGTACCAAACGAGTCATCCCGGGATTTCGGCCCGTGCGATCGCTTTTGGACGCAGTTGACCCTTCACTGCTTTCTGCTACCGACCTTGCCTCCCGGTACGGCATTGAGGGAGAGATATGTCGGCCCCTAAACCATATGTGACAAATCCCACGCCTACTCACAGCTCCAGACCGCCCTTGTCATTACAATTTAACGTAAGATTTCGATGGCTTATATATTCAAAGCAAAAGTCATTTTCTCTCTCATATGGTAAGCACTGGAGTCGCGCATTACGAAGTGTACGCACGCGCTCTCCTAAAGGTAACATAGACACATGCGTAAACCTTCTTTCATCTCAAAATTTCAGAGTAATTACAAGAGCTAATATCTTCCAGCCAGACATCACATTTACAGCTAAAATACATAGCCCATACGGATAAATAACGAAATTTGAAATATTTCAAGAAACATGCAGTCATTTTTTTAAAAGCAGCTATACAAAATGCGGCCTGGATTCTCATTTTAAAACCTTTTAACTCTGTCAGTACGCATAAAATCAGGTAGCGCATTCCATAACTTAGCTGATACTGAAGTAAGAAAAAGAAATAAGACCATGACTGGTTGTTCTAGGTTTATTGAGGGACAGAATGTAATTTCCGGGAACATCATGACAAGAAGACCGGAGAGAAAACTCAGTTAGGGATACTCCTTAGTATCTGGTTAGAAATCTTCCCTCTCACTACTTTTACCTCCGCCCGCGCTTTAGCCAGCCATTTCACGAGGGCCAGTCGCGTGCTTCTCAAGTTGCCTCGTACATGCCCGAAAAGAATTCTGGGTAATTCTGCCATTCCACGACAAGGGAACACCCCCGATTTTCATTTCATAGATTTTTTATAAGTGTCGGCTCACCCAGTCCTACCGGCAAAATACAGCACCGATTGAAGTTTTTAGCTTTCAAAACTTGCCCAAATTGTATCGGTAGGTCCTGGAATTCGTGCACAGAAAGGCCAGAGAGACAGCTTCACTCGTGAACCGCCATGTTTACAACAACTGAAGCATTTTAGGCGTGCCAGTCTGCACGAAACCATCTCTCACCTCTGTCTCCAGAAGACCAGACATGCACGCACGGTTCTTACAGTTACGTTTATGCATGTACAATCGACTGAAATATCAATTGCTCGTAAAAATAAAAATTAAAATAAAAAAATTCCAGCATCCTTTTTTGGCATGGTAGGTATTGGAGAGCCAGAACATTTGCGCACGCACCGACGGAATGTTTGAACAAGAGAGAAAAATTGCAGTACCTCCAGACGTGGCGCTGGAGCGTCGTACCAAACGAGTCATCCCGGGATTTCGGCCCGTGCGATCGCTTTTGGACGCAGTTGACCCTTCACTGCTTTCTGCTACCGACCTTGCCTCCCGGTACGGCATTGAGGGAGAGATATGTCGGCCCCTAAACCATATGTGACAAATCCCACGCCTACTCACAGCTCCAGACCGCCCTTGTCATTACAATTTAACGTAAGATTTCGATGGCTTATATATTCAAAGCAAAAGTCATTTTCTCTCTCATATGGTAAGCACTGGAGTCGCGCATTACGAAGTGTACGCACGCGCTCTCCTAAAGGTAACATAGACACATGCGTAAACCTTCTTTCATCTCAAAATTTCAGAGTAATTACAAGAGCTAATATCTTCCAGCCAGACATCACATTTACAGCTAAAATACATAGCCCATACGGATAAATAACGAAATTTGAAATATTTCAAGAAACATGCAGTCATTTTTTTAAAAGCAGCTATACAAAATGCGGCCTGGATTCTCATTTTAAAACCTTTTAACTCTGTCAGTACGCATAAAATCAGGTAGCGCATTCCATAACTTAGCTGATACTGAAGTAAGAAAAAGAAATAAGACCATGACTGGTTGTTCTAGGTTTATTGAGGGACAGAATGTAATTTCCGGGAACATCATGACAAGAAGACCGGAGAGAAAACTCAGTTAGGGATACTCCTTAGTATCTGGTTAGAAATCTTCCCTCTCACTACTTTTACCTCCGCCCGCGCTTTAGCCAGCCATTTCACGAGGGCCAGTCGCGTGCTTCTCAAGTTGCCTCGTACATGCCCGAAAAGAATTCTGGGTAATTCTGCCATTCCACGACAAGGGAACACCCCCGATTTTCATTTCATAGATTTTTTATAAGTGTCGGCTCACCCAGTCCTACCAGCAAAATACAGCACCGATTGAAGTTTTTAGCTTTCAAAACTTGCCCAAATTGTATCGGTAGGTCCTGGAATTCGTGCACAGAAAGGCCAGAGAGACAGCTTCACTCGTGAACCGCCATGTTTACAACAACTGAAGCATTTTAGGCGTGCCAGTCTGCACGAAACCATCTCTCACCTCTGTCTCCAGAAGACCAGACATGCACGCACGGTTCTTACAGTTACGTTTATGCATGTACAATCGACTGAAATATCAATTGCTCGTAAAAATAAAAATTAAAATAAAAAATTTCCAGCATCCTTTTTTGGCATGGTACGTATTGGAGAGCCAGAACATTTGCGCATGCACCGACGGAATGTTTGAACAAGAGAGAAAAATTGCAGTACCTCCAGACGTGGCGCTGGAGCGTCGTACCAAACGAGTCATCCCGGGATTTCGGCCCGTGCGATCGCTTTTGGACGCAGTTGACCCTTCACTGCTTTCTGCTACCGACCTTGCCTCCCGGTACGGCATTGAGGGAGAGATATGTCGGCCCCTAAACCATATGTGACAAATCCCACGCCTACTCACAGCTCCAGACCGCCCTTGTCATTACAATTTAACGTAAGATTTCGATGGCTTATATATTCAAAGCAAAAGTCATTTTCTCTCTCATATGGTAAGCACTGGAGTCGCGCATTACGAAGTGTACGCACGCGCTCTCCTAAAGGTAACATAGACACATGCGTAAACCTTCTTTCATCTCAAAATTTCAGAGTAATTACAAGAGCTAATATCTTCCAGCCAGACATCACATTTACAGCTAAAATACATAGCCCATACGGATAAATAACGAAATTTGAAATATTTCAAGAAACATGCAGTCATTTTTTTAAAAGCAGCTATACAAAATGCGGCCTGGATTCTCATTTTAAAACCTTTTAACTCTGTCAGTACGCATAAAATCAGGTAGCGCATTCCATAACTTAGCTGATACTGAAGTAAGAAAAAGAAATAAGACCATGACTGGTTGTTCTAGGTTTATTGAGGGACAGAATGTAATTTCCGGGAACATCATGACAAGAAGACCGGAGAGAAAACTCAGTTAGGGATACTCCTTAGTATCTGGTTAGAAATCTTCCCTCTCACTACTTTTACCTCCGCCCGCGCTTTAGCCAGCCATTTCACGAGGGCCAGTCGCGTGCTTCTCAAGTTGCCTCGTACATGCCCGAAAAGAATTCTGGGTAATTCTGCCATTCCACGACAAGGGAACACCCCCGATTTTCATTTCATAGATTTTTTATAAGTGTCGGCTCACCCAGTCCTACCGGCAAAATACAGCACCGATTGAAGTTTTTAGCTTTCAAAACTTGCCCAAATTGTATCGGTAGGTCCTGGAATTCGTGCACAGAAAGGCCAGAGAGACGGCTTCACTCGTGAACCGCCATGTTTACAACAACTGAAGCATTTTAGGCGTGCCAGTCTGCACGAAACCATCTCTCACCTCTGTCTCCAGAAGACCAGACATGCACGCACGGTTCTTACAGTTACGTTTATGCATGTACAATCGACTGAAATATCAATTGCTCGTAAAAATAAAAATTAAAATAAAAAAATTCCAGCATCCTTTTTTGGCATGGTAGGTATTGGAGAGCCAGAACATTTGCGCACGCACCGACGGAATGTTTGAACAAGAGAGAAAAATTGCAGTACCTCCAGACGTGGCGCTGGAGCGTCGTACCAAACGAGTCATCCCGGGATTTCGGCCCGTGCGATCGCTTTTGGACGCAGTTGACCCTTCACTGCTTTCTGCTACCGACCTTGCCTCCCGGTACGGCATTGAGGGAGAGATATGTCGGCCCCTAAACCATATGTGACAAATCCCACGCCTACTCACAGCTCCAGACCGCCCTTGTCATTACAATTTAACGTAAGATTTCGATGGCTTATATATTCAAAGCAAAAGTCATTTTCTCTCTCATATGGTAAGCACTGGAGTCGCGCATTACGAAGTGTACGCACGCGCTCTCCTAAAGGTAACATAGACACATGCGTAAACCTTCTTTCATCTCAAAATTTCAGAGTAATTACAAGAGCTAATATCTTCCAGCCAGACATCACATTTACAGCTAAAATACATAGCCCATACGGATAAATAACGAAATTTGAAATATTTCAAGAAACATGCAGTCATTTTTTTAAAAGCAGCTATACAAAATGCGGCCTGGATTCTCATTTTAAAACCTTTTAACTCTGTCAGTACGCATAAAATCAGGTAGCGCATTCCATAACTTAGCTGATACTGAAGTAAGAAAAAGAAATAAGACCATGACTGGTTGTTCTAGGTTTATTGAGGGACAGAATGTAATTTCCGGGAACATCATGACAAGAAGACCGGAGAGAAAACTCAGTTAGGGATACTCCTTAGTATCTGGTTAGAAATCTTCCCTCTCACTACTTTTACCTCCGCCCGCGCTTTAGCCAGCCATTTCACGAGGGCCAGTCGCGTGCTTCTCAAGTTGCCTCGTACATGCCCGAAAAGAATTCTGGGTAATTCTGCCATTCCACGACAAGGGAACACCCCCGATTTTCATTTCATAGATTTTTTATAAGTGTCGGCTCACCCAGTCCTACCGGCAAAATACAGCACCGATTGAAGTTTTTAGCTTTCAAAACTTGCCCAAATTGTATCGGTAGGTCCTGGAATTCGTGCACAGAAAGGCCAGAGAGACGGCTTCACTCGTGAACCGCCATGTTTACAACAACTGAAGCATTTTAGGCGTGCCAGTCTGCACGAAACCATCTCTCACCTCTGTCTCCAGAAGACCAGACATGCACGCACGGTTCTTACAGTTACGTTTATGCATGTACAATCGACTGAAATATCAATTGCTCGTAAAAATAAAAATTAAAATAAAAAAATTCCAGCATCCTTTTTTGGCATGGTAGGTATTGGAGAGCCAGAACATTTGCGCACGCACCGACGGAATGTTTGAACAAGAGAGAAAAATTGCAGTACCTCCAGACGTGGCGCTGGAGCGTCGTACCAAACGAGTCATCCCGGGATTTCGGCCCGTGCGATCGCTTTTGGACGCAGTTGACCCTTCACTGCTTTCTGCTACCGACCTTGCCTCCCGGTACGGCATTGAGGGAGAGATATGTCGGCCCCTAAACCATATGTGACAAATCCCACGCCTACTCACAGCTCCAGACCGCCCTTGTCATTACAATTTAACGTAAGATTTCGATGGCTTATATATTCAAAGCAAAAGTCATTTTCTCTCTCATATGGTAAGCACTGGAGTCGCGCATTACGAAGTGTACGCACGCGCTCTCCTAAAGGTAACATAGACACATGCGTAAACCTTCTTTCATCTCAAAATTTCAGAGTAATTACAAGAGCTAATATCTTCCAGCCAGACATCACATTTACAGCTAAAATACATAGCCCATACGGATAAATAACGAAATTTGAAATATTTCAAGAAACATGCAGTCATTTTTTTAAAAGCAGCTATACAAAATGCGGCCTGGATTCTCATTTTAAAACCTTTTAACTCTGTCAGTACGCATAAAATCAGGTAGCGCATTCCATAACTTAGCTGATACTGAAGTAAGAAAAAGAAATAAGACCATGACTGGTTGTTCTAGGTTTATTGAGGGACAGAATGTAATTTCCGGGAACATCATGACAAGAAGACCGGAGAGAAAACTCAGTTAGGGATACTCCTTAGTATCTGGTTAGAAATCTTCCCTCTCACTACTTTTACCTCCGCCCGCGCTTTAGCCAGCCATTTCACGAGGGCCAGTCGCGTGCTTCTCAAGTTGCCTCGTACATGCCCGAAAAGAATTCTGGGTAATTCTGCCATTCCACGACAAGGGAACACCCCCGATTTTCATTTCATAGATTTTTTATAAGTGTCGGCTCACCCAGTCCTACCGGCAAAATACAGCACCGATTGAAGTTTTTAGCTTTCAAAACTTGCCCAAATTGTATCGGTAGGTCCTGGAATTCGTGCACAGAAAGGCCAGAGAGACGGCTTCACTCGTGAACCGCCATGTTTACAACAACTGAAGCATTTTAGGCGTGCCAGTCTGCACGAAACCATCTCTCACCTCTGTCTCCAGAAGACCAGACATGCACGCACGGTTCTTACAGTTACGTTTATGCATGTACAATCGACTGAAATATCAATTGCTCGTAAAAATAAAAATTAAAATAAAAAAATTCCAGCATCCTTTTTTGGCATGGTAGGTATTGGAGAGCCAGAACATTTGCGCACGCACCGACGGAATGTTTGAACAAGAGAGAAAAATTGCAGTACCTCCAGACGTGGCGCTGGAGCGTCGTACCAAACGAGTCATCCCGGGATTTCGGCCCGTGCGATCGCTTTTGGACGCAGTTGACCCTTCACTGCTTTCTGCTACCGACCTTGCCTCCCGGTACGGCATTGAGGGAGAGATATGTCGGCCCCTAAACCATATGTGACAAATCCCACGCCTACTCACAGCTCCAGACCGCCCTTGTCATTACAATTTAACGTAAGATTTCGATGGCTTATATATTCAAAGCAAAAGTCATTTTCTCTCTCATATGGTAAGCACTGGAGTCGCGCATTACGAAGTGTACGCACGCGCTCTCCTAAAGGTAACATAGACACATGCGTAAACCTTCTTTCATCTCAAAATTTCAGAGTAATTACAAGAGCTAATATCTTCCAGCCAGACATCACATTTACAGCTAAAATACATAGCCCATACGGATAAATAACGAAATTTGAAATATTTCAAGAAACATGCAGTCATTTTTTTAAAAGCAGCTATACAAAATGCGGCCTGGATTCTCATTTTAAAACCTTTTAACTCTGTCAGTACGCATAAAATCAGGTAGCGCATTCCATAACTTAGCTGATACTGAAGTAAGAAAAAGAAATAAGACCATGACTGGTTGTTCTAGGTTTATTGAGGGACAGAATGTAATTTCCGGGAACATCATGACAAGAAGACCGGAGAGAAAACTCAGTTAGGGATACTCCTTAGTATCTGGTTAGAAATCTTCCCTCTCACTACTTTTACCTCCGCCCGCGCTTTAGCCAGCCATTTCACGAGGGCCAGTCGCGTGCTTCTCAAGTTGCCTCGTACATGCCCGAAAAGAATTCTGGGTAATTCTGCCATTCCACGACAAGGGAACACCCCCGATTTTCATTTCATAGATTTTTTATAAGTGTCGGCTCACCCAGTCCTACCAGCAAAATACAGCACCGATTGAAGTTTTTAGCTTTCAAAACTTGCCCAAATTGTATCGGTAGGTCCTGGAATTCGTGCACAGAAAGGCCAGAGAGACAGCTTCACTCGTGAACCGCCATGTTTACAACAACTGAAGCATTTTAGGCGTGCCAGTCTGCACGAAACCATCTCTCACCTCTGTCTCCAGAAGACCAGACATGCACGCACGGTTCTTACAGTTACGTTTATGCATGTACAATCGACTGAAATATCAATTGCTCGTAAAAATAAAAATTAAAATAAAAAATTCCAGCATCCTTTTTTGGCATGGTAGGTATTGGAGAGCCAGAACATTTGCGCACGCACCGACGGAATGTTTGAACAAGAGAGAAAAATTGCAGTACCTCCAGACGTGGCGCTGGAGCGTCGTACCAAACGAGTCATCCCGGGATTTCGGCCCGTGCGATCGCTTTTGGACGCAGTTGACCCTTCACTGCTTTCTGCTACCGACCTTGCCTCCCGGTACGGCATTGAGGGAGAGATATGTCGGCCCCTAAACCATATGTGACAAATCCCACGCCTACTCACAGCTCCAGACCGCCCTTGTCATTACAATTTAACGTAAGATTTCGATGGCTTATATATTCAAAGCAAAAGTCATTTTCTCTCTCATATGGTAAGCACTGGAGTCGCGCATTACGAAGTGTACGCACGCGCTCTCCTAAAGGTAACATAGACACATGCGTAAACCTTCTTTCATCTCAAAATTTCAGAGTAATTACAAGAGCTAATATCTTCCAGCCAGACATCACATTTACAGCTAAAATACATAGCCCATACGGATAAATAACGAAATTTGAAATATTTCAAGAAACATGCAGTCATTTTTTTAAAAGCAGCTATACAAAATGCGGCCTGGATTCTCATTTTAAAACCTTTTAACTCTGTCAGTACGCATAAAATCAGGTAGCGCATTCCATAACTTAGCTGATACTGAAGTAAGAAAAAGAAATAAGACCATGACTGGTTGTTCTAGGTTTATTGAGGGACAGAATGTGATTTCCGGGAACATCATGACAAGAAGACCGGAGAGAAAACTCAGTTAGGGATACTCCTTAGTATCTGGTTAGAAATCTTCCCTCTCACTACTTTTACCTCCGCCCGCGCTTTAGCCAGCCATTTCACGAGGGCCAGTCGCGTGCTTCTCAAGTTGCCTCGTACATGCCCGAAAAGAATTCTGGGTAATTCTGCCATTCCACGACAAGGGAACACCCCCGATTTTCATTTCATAGATTTTTTATAAGTGTCGGCTCACCCAGTCCTACCAGCAAAATACAGCACCGATTGAAGTTTTTAGCTTTCAAAACTTGCCCAAATTGTATCGGTAGGTCCTGGAATTCGTGCACAGAAAGGCCAGAGAGACAGCTTCACTCGTGAACCGCCATGTTAACAACAACTGAAGCATTTTAGGCGAGCCAGTCTTCACGAAACCATCTCTCACCTCTGTCTCCAGAAGACCAGACATGCACGCACGGTTCTTACAGTTACGTTTATGCATGTACAATCGACTGAAATATCAATTGCTCGTAAAAATAAAAATAAAAATAAAAGAATTCCAGCATCCTTTTCTGGCATGGTACGTATGGGAGAGCCAGAACATTTGCGCATGCACCGACGGAATGTTTGAACAAGAGAGAAAATTGCAGTACCTCCAGACGTGGCGCTGGAGCGTCGTACCAAACGAGTCATCCCGGGATTTCGGCCCGTGCGATCGCTTTTGGACGCAGTTGACCCTTCGCTGCTTTCTGCTACCGACCTTGCCTCCCGGTACGGCATTGAGGGAGAGATATGTCGGCCCCTAAACCATATGTGACAAATCCCACGCCTACTCACAGCTCCAGACCGCCCTTGTCATTACAATTTAACCTAAGATTTCAATGGCTTATATATTCAAAGCAAAAGTCATTTTCTCTCTCATATGGTAAGCACTGGAGTCGCGTATTACAAAGTGTACGCACGCGCTCTGCTAAAGGTAACATAGACCCATGCGTAAACCTTCTTTCATCTCGAATTTCAGAGTAATTACAAGAGCTAATATCTTCCAGCCAGACATCACATTTACAGCTAAAAGACATAGCCCATACGGATAAATAACGAAATATGAAATATTTCAAGAAACATGCAGTCATTTTTTTAAAAGCAGCTATACAAAATGCGGCCTGGATTCTCATTTTAAAACCTGTTAACTCAGTCAGTACGCATAAAATCAGGTAGCGCATTCCATAACTTAGCTGACACTGAAGTAAGAAAAAGAAATAAGACCATGACTGGTTGTTCTAGGTTTATTGAGGGACAGAATGTAATTTCCGGGAACATCATGACAAGAAGACCGGAGAGAAAACTCAGTTAGGGATACTCCTTAGTATCTGGTTAGAAATCTTCCCTCTCACTACTTTTACCTCCGCAGTCTCGTGCTTCTCAAGTTGCCTCGTACATGCCCGAAAAGAATTCTGGGTAATTCTGCCATTCCACGACAAGGGAACACCCCCGAATTTTTCATTTCATAGATTTTTTATAAGTGTCGGCTCACCCAGTCCTACCGGCAAAATACAGCACCGATTGAAGTTTTTAGCTTTCAAAACTTGCCCAAATTGTATCGGTAGGTCCTGGAATTCGTGCACAGAAAGGCCAGAGAGACGGCTTCACTCGTGAACCGCCATGTCTACAACAACTGAAGCATTTTAGGCGTGCCAGTCTTCACGAAACCATCTCTCACCTCTGTCTCCAGAAGACCAGACATGCACGCACGGTTCTTACAGTTACGTTTATGCATGTACAATCGACTGAAATATCAATTGCTCGTAAAAATAAAAATAAAAATAAAAGACTTCCAGCATCCTTTTCTGGCATGGTACGTATGGGAGAGCCAGAACATTTGCGCATGCACCGACGGAATGTTTGAACAAGAGAGAAAAATTGCAGTACCTCCAGACGTGGCGCTGGAGCGTCGTACCAAACGAGTCATCCCGGGATTTCGGCCCGTGCGATCGCTTTTGGACGCAGTTGACCCTTCGCTGCTTTCTGCTACCGACCTTGCCTCCCGGTACGGCATTGAGGGAGAGATATGTCGGCCCCTAAACCATATGTGACAAATCCCACGCCTACTCACAGCTCCAGACCGCCCTTGTCATTACAATTTAACCTAAGATTTCAATGGCTTATATATTCAAAGCAAAAGTCATTTTCTCTCTCATATGGTAAGCACTGGAGTCGCGTATTACAAAGTGTACGCACGCGCTCTGCTAAAGGTAACATAGACCCATGCGTAAACCTTCTTTCATCTCGAATTTCAGAGTAATTACAAGAGCTAATATCTTCCAGCCAGACATCACATTTACAGCTAAAAGACATAGCCCATACGGATAAATAACGAAATATGAAATATTTCAAGAAACATGCAGTCATTTTTTTAAAAGCAGCTATACAAAATGCGGCCTGGATTCTCATTTTAAAACCTGTTAACTCAGTCAGTACGCATAAAATCAGGTAGCGCATTCCATAACTTAGCTGACACTGAAGTAAGAAAAAGAAATAAGACCATGACTGGTTGTTCTAGGTTTATTGAGGGACAGAATGTAATTTCCGGGAACATCATGACAAGAAGACCGGAGAGAAAACTCAGTTAGGGATACTCCTTAGTATCTGGTTAGAAATCTTCCCTCTCACTACTTTTACCTCCGCAGTCTCGTGCTTCTCAAGTTGCCTCGTACATGCCCGAAAAGAATTCTGGGTAATTCTGCCATTCCACGACAAGGGAACACCCCCGAATTTTTCATTTCATAGATTTTTTATAAGTGTCGGCTCACCCAGTCCTACCGGCAAAATACAGCACCGATTGAAGTTTTTAGCTTTCAAAACTTGCCCAAATTGTATCGGTAGGTCCTGGAATTCGTGCACAGAAAGGCCAGAGAGACGGCTTCACTCGTGAACCGCCATGTCTACAACAACTGAAGCATTTTAGGCTTGCCAGTCTTCACGAAACCATCTCTCACCTCTGTCTACACAAGACCAGACATGCTCGCACGGTTCTTACAGTTACGTTTATGCATGTACAATCGACTGAAATATCAA
Organism: Montipora capricornis; assembly: GCF_036669925.1. Classification (NCBI taxonomy): domain Eukaryota; kingdom Metazoa; phylum Cnidaria; class Anthozoa; order Scleractinia; family Acroporidae; genus Montipora; species Montipora capricornis. Next base: position 61,458,888 of record NC_090884.1, read on the forward strand.
TTGCTCGTAAAAATAAAAATAAAAATAAAAGAATTCCAGCATCCTTTTCTGGCATGGTACGTATGGGAGAGCCAGAACATTTGCGCATGCACCGACGGAATGTTTGAACAAGAGAGAAAAATTGCAGTACCTCCAGACGTGGCGCTGGAGCGTCGTACCAAACGAGTCATCCCGGGATTTCGGCCCGTGCGATCGCTTTTGGACGCAGTTGACCCTTCGCTGCTTTCTGCTACCGACCTTGCCTCCCGGTACGGCATTGAGGGAGAGATATGTCGGCCCCTAAACCATATGTGACAAATCCCACGCCTACTCACAGCTCCAGACCGCCCTTGTCATTACAATTTAACCTAAGATTTCAATGGCTTATATATTCAAAGCAAAAGTCATTTTCTCTCTCATATGGTAAGCACTGGAGTCGCGTATTACAAAGTGTACGCACGCGCTCTGCTAAAGGTAACATAGACCCATGCGTAAACCTTCTTTCATCTCGAATTTCAGAGTAATTACAAGAGCTAATATCTTCCAGCCAGACATCACATTTACAGCTAAAAGACATAGCCCATACGGATAAATAACGAAATATGAAATATTTCAAGAAACATGCAGTCATTTTTTTAAAAGCAGCTATACAAAATGCGGCCTGGATTCTCATTTTAAAACCTGTTAACTCAGTCAGTACGCATAAAATCAGGTAGCGCATTCCATAACTTAGCTGACACTGAAGTAAGAAAAAGAAATAAGACCATGACTGGTTGTTCTAGGTTTATTGAGGGACAGAATGTAATTTCCGGGAACATCATGACAAGAAGACCGGAGAGAAAACTCAGTTAGGGATACTCCTTAGTATCTGGTTAGAAATCTTCCCTCTCACTACTTTTACCTCCGCAGTCTCGTGCTTCTCAAGTTGCCTCGTACATGCCCGAAAAGAATTCTGGGTAATTCTGCCATTCCACGACAAGGGAACACCCCCGAATTTTTCATTTCATAGATTTTTTATAAGTGTCGGCTCACCCAGTCCTACCAGCAAAATACAGCACCGATTGAAGTTTTTAGCTTTCAAAACTTGCCCAAATTGTATCGGTAGGTCCTGGAATTCGTGCACAGAAAGGCCAGAGAGACAGCTTCACTCGTGAACCGCCATGTCTACAACAACTGAAGCATTTTAGGCGTGCCAGTCTTCACGAAACCATCTCTCACCTCTGTCTCCAGAAGACCAGACATGCACGGTCGCACGGTTCTTACAGTTACGTTTATGCATGTACAATCGACTGAAATATCAATTGCTCGTAAAAATAAAAATAAAATAAAAAATTCCAGCATCCTTTTTTGGCATGCTACGTATTGGAGAGCCAGAACATTTGCGCATGCACCGACGGAATGTTTGAACAAGAGAGAAAAATTGCAGTACCTCCAGACGTGGCGCTGGAGCGTCGTACCAAACGAGTCATCCCGGGATTTCGGCCCGTGCGATCGCTTTTGGACGCAGTTGACCCTTCGCTGCTTTCTGCTACCGACCTTGCCTCCCGGTACGGCATTGAGGGAGAGATATGTCGGCCCCTAAACCATATGTGACAAATCCCACGCCTACTCACAGCTCCAGACCGCCCTTGTCATTACAATTTAACCTAAGATTTCAATGGCTTATATATTCAAAGCAAAAGTCATTTTCTCTCTCATATGGTAAGCACTGGAGTCGCGTATTACAAAGTGTACGCACGCGCTCTGCTAAAGGTAACATAGACCCATGCGTAAACCTTCTTTCATCTCGAATTTCAGAGTAATTACAAGAGCTAATATCTTCCAGCCAGACATCACATTTACAGCTAAAAGACATAGCCCATACGGATAAATAACGAAATATGAAATATTTCAAGAAACATGCAGTCATTTTTTTAAAAGCAGCTGTACAAAATGCGGCCTGGATTCTCATTTTAAAACCTGTTAACTCAGTCAGTACGCATAAAATCAGGTAGCGCATTCCATAACTTAGCTGACACTGAAGTAAGAAAAAGAAATAAGACCATGACTGGTTGTTCTAGGTTTATTGAGGGACAGAATGTAATTTCCGGGAACATCATGACAAGAAGACCGGAGAGAAAACTCAGTTAGGGATACTCCTTAGTATCTGGTTAGAAATCTTCCCTCTCACTACTTTTACCTCCGCAGTCTCGTGCTTCTCAAGTTGCCTCGTACATGCCCGAAAAGAATTCTGGGTAATTCTGCCATTCCACGACAAGGGAACACCCCCGAATTTTCATTTCATAGATTTTTTATAAGTGTCGGCTCACCCAGTCCTACCAGCAAAATACAGCACCGATTGAAGTTTTTAGCTTTCAAAACTTGCCCAAATTGTATCGGTAGGTCCTGGAATTCGTGCACAGAAAGGCCAGAGAGACAGCTTCACTCGTGAACCGCCATGTCTACAACAACTGAAGCATTTTAGGCGTGCCAGTCTTCACGAAACCATCTCTCACCTCTGTCTCCAGAAGACCAGACATGCACGGTCGCACGGTTCTTACAGTTACGTTTATGCATGTACAATCGACTGAAATATCAATTGCTCGTAAAAATAAAAATAAAAATAAAAAATTTCCAGCATCCTTTTTTGGCATGCTACGTATTGGAGAGCCAGAACATTTGCGCATGCACCGACGGAATGTTTGAACAAGAGAGAAAAATTGCAGTACCTCCAGACGTGGCGCTGGAGCGTCGTACCAAACGAGTCATCCCGGGATTTCGGCCCGTGCGATCGCTTTTGGACGCAGTTGACCCTTCGCTGCTTTCTGCTACCGACCTTGCCTCCCGGTACGGCATTGAGGGAGAGATATGTCGGCCCCTAAACCATATGTGACAAATCCCACGCCTACTCACAGCTCCAGACCGCCCTTGTCATTACAATTTAACCTAAGATTTCAATGGCTTATATATTCAAAGCAAAAGTCATTTTCTCTCTCATATGGTAAGCACTGGAGTCGCGTATTACAAAGTGTACGCACGCGCTCTGCTAAAGGTAACATAGACCCATGCGTAAACCTTCTTTCATCTCGAATTTCAGAGTAATTACAAGAGCTAATATCTTCCAGCCAGACATCACATTTACAGCTAAAAGACATAGCCCATACGGATAAATAACGAAATATGAAATATTTCAAGAAACATGCAGTCATTTTTTAAAAGCAGCTATACAAAATGCGGCCTGGATTCTCATTTTAAAACCTGTTAACTCAGTCAGTACGCATAAAATCAGGTAGCGCATTCCATAACTTAGCTGACACTGAAGTAAGAAAAAGAAATAAGACCATGACTGGTTGTTCTAGGTTTATTGAGGGACAGAATGTAATTTCCGGGAACATCATGACAAGAAGACCGGAGAGAAAACTCAGTTAGGGATACTCCTTAGTATCTGGTTAGAAATCTTCCCTCTCACTACTTTTACCTCCGCAGTCTCGTGCTTCTCAAGTTGCCTCGTACATGCCCGAAAAGAATTCTGGGTAATTCTGCCATTCCACGACAAGGGAACACCCCCGAATTTTTCATTTCATAGATTTTTTATAAGTGTCGGCTCACCCAGTCCTACCGGCAAAATACAGCACCGATTGAAGTTTTTAGCTTTCAAAACTTGCCCAAATTGTATCGGTAGGTCCTGGAATTCGTGCACAGAAAGGCCAGAGAGACGGCTTCACTCGTGAACCGCCATGTCTACAACAACTGAAGCATTTTAGGCGTGCCAGTCTTCACGAAACCATCTCTCACCTCTGTCTCCAGAAGACCAGACATGCACGGTCGCACGGTTCTTACAGTTACGTTTATGCATGTACAATCGACTGAAATATCAATTGCTCGTAAAAATAAAAATAAAAATAAAAAATTTCCAGCATCCTTTTTTGGCATGCTACGTATTGGAGAGCCAGAACATTTGCGCATGCACCGACGGAATGTTTGAACAAGAGAGAAAAATTGCAGTACCTCCAGACGTGGCGCTGGAGCGTCGTACCAAACGAGTCATCCCGGGATTTCGGCCCGTGCGATCGCTTTTGGACGCAGTTGACCCTTCGCTGCTTTCTGCTACCGACCTTGCCTCCCGGTACGGCATTGAGGGAGAGATATGTCGGCCCCTAAACCATATGTGACAAATCCCACGCCTACTCACAGCTCCAGACCGCCCTTGTCATTACAATTTAACCTAAGATTTCAATGGCTTATATATTCAAAGCAAAAGTCATTTTCTCTCTCATATGGTAAGCACTGGAGTCGCGTATTACAAAGTGTACGCACGCGCTCTGCTAAAGGTAACATAGACCCATGCGTAAACCTTCTTTCATCTCGAATTTCAGAGTAATTACAAGAGCTAATATCTTCCAGCCAGACATCACATTTACAGCTAAAAGACATAGCCCATACGGATAAATAACGAAATATGAAATATTTCAAGAAACATGCAGTCATTTTTTAAAAGCAGCTATACAAAATGCGGCCTGGATTCTCATTTTAAAACCTGTTAACTCAGTCAGTACGCATAAAATCAGGTAGCGCATTCCATAACTTAGCTGACACTGAAGTAAGAAAAAGAAATAAGACCATGACTGGTTGTTCTAGGTTTATTGAGGGACAGAATGTAATTTCCGGGAACATCATGACAAGAAGACCGGAGAGAAAACTCAGTTAGGGATACTCCTTAGTATCTGGTTAGAAATCTTCCCTCTCACTACTTTTACCTCCGCAGTCTCGTGCTTCTCAAGTTGCCTCGTACATGCCCGAAAAGAATTCTGGGTAATTCTGCCATTCCACGACAAGGGAACACCCCCGATTTTCATTTCATAGATTTTTTATAAGTGTCGGCTCACCCAGTCCTACCGGCAAAATACAGCACCGATTGAAGTTTTTAGCTTTCAAAACTTGCCCAAATTGTATCGGTAGGTCCTGGAATTCGTGCACAGAAAGGCCAGAGAGACGGCTTCACTCGTGAACCGCCATGTTTACAACAACTGAAGCATTTTAGGCGTGCCAGTCTGCACGAAACCATCTCTCACCTCTGTTTTCTTTCAGAGGCTTGCCTTTACCCACATTCCAGCTTAATGATGCCAGCCTGGGGGCTTCTGTAGACGAAGATGGCCCGAAAAATCACTAAAATGATAAACCTACCAGATTTGAGCCAATTTACTTGCTCGCATAACATTGTCACCTGATGCCCAAGCTGAGCCCACGTTGACTCAAAACCGCAGATGTTTCAATGACAACTCCTTATACGTTGAAGCCAAGTGCTGGAGACGGTTCATCGCCAAAAATGTCCAAAATAATAGCAAAAACTTAGCAGGTAAAGTTTTCAGGCTGTTTTAAACTAGCGACGCAAAGGCTAACGCAATCGCAAGCAAATGCATGTGTGATCTACCATAACGCAAAAGGCAAATGCAAGCGCAAGCACAACGCAAGAAATGGAAATGTTTCAATTTGTTTGGGCTTGCTTTTGCATTTCTTACGTGTGAACAAGGTGAAAAATACTTGTTCCATGCTTCGTCCGCCATCTTGGGATACTCGATTGCGAGTGGGTATTTCGATGTGTTTGAGTTTGCGTTCGATGTGTGAAATTCCCTGCGCTTGCGTTTGCGTCGCACTTGTGAACCAACCTTGAGTTTCTCCGCCATGATACTCCACCATTCGGGCTGACCTCATAAATTTCTAGGAGAGAAGGGCCATTACTGCATGTGCGCAAGTTAAACAAACACAATATAAAACTAAGCTAAAATAAACTCGAAAACGGCTTAGCTCAAATCTGTTGCTCGTGCGTCGACCGCTTTGGCTGTCTTACATTTGTTGTCTGAAGAGAGATTTGCGAAACTAAGTAGAGTTAAAACGGAAACGAGCTAACCCTTTCTCTCGTAAGAACGACACTTGTGGATTTATTTTCTCCAAGCGTTCAGAAGTAAAAGGGTTAAATGACACACAGCATTCCCCATCAGGGGTAGGAGAAGATAAGAGGGAACCAGGTGGCTACCTACAAGGTGTAGTTGAGTTGACGACTGCTGAAGACATGTCCAGGCAGGGGTCAGAGCAGGGTAGAGCAGGGTATGAACCATTTGCAACAACATCTAAATAAATACAACACCCTAACAGCTCTACTATCACGCCTTGTTTATACCTCCTCTCCAACGTTAGAAATTAGAGAGCTTTAGGTTCTAAGACGAGGACGATAACGAGAACGAGTACGAGATTTGACTGCCCGTTTTTAGCGAAAATACTTAGAAGATTTATAACCCAGACGGTTAATCCTACTCTTTCACGGTTAGCAGGATAGATTGCTCAGTTATTCTTAACGCTGGAAAGTAAGCTTTTTCGCTGATCGAAAACTGCCAAAAGTGCAAGCAACCGCGTTGTTTACTTGTTTTGACACGATGACATTTTTGCAAAACCTCGTATTAAAATGACGACGGTGTCATGTTTTTGCCGTCAAAATGACGCTGGTTTGCACTCGCTCACTCTTGTTCTATGAGAAAATCTCGTACTCGTGGAATCTAAAGCTCTCTATTAACATAAGCCTGAGATCAAATCAATGTTCTGCACAATTACTTATAATTAGCGCAAGTTTTCATATGCCGGACTGTGCTCTATGGCAATGATCAGGGAAAAAAATATTTCAAATCAAATGTAACATGGTGAAGATCCCAAACTGATAAGAGCTAGACAACCAGTTGGCTGCATGCAAAGTGTGGTACATATGAATAAGACATTAAACCAGAAAAACAGACTGAATTCTTAGTATTTGTAGTCAGACGTTGCCATCGTGAAAGTTGCCTATTTGAGATCGTGAAAAACAAAGCCAGCTTGTAGTGAGAGTGGGGTCAGTCTAGCCCAGGTGCAATCACATACAATCCAGCCCTACAGACTACGAAGTCTCCTTGAAGCAATTGAACAGTAACAAAACGAACGGTTGCGACCAGAAATAAAATCATCAGAATTAGCAGTCTTCGCAAGTTTTAAATACGTTTGGATCAATATAAACCAAAGTAGCAGTTTGGATGAAAACGTTTGGACAATATTATTGTAAACCAAAGCAGCAGTTTCCAAAAATTAAGAAAGTCCCAGACAAATGTCACTTTTGAGATGTATCTCCTCTCTTATAATAATGATCGTTTTTAGCTCGTGGAGAGCTATCGGGATGGTTGGGGAATCAGGCTGTCAGGCGTAAACAATGGAAAATTTGTAATCGATTTCTGATCGTCTCAAGTTCGGCAGGCGCATTCGTGCATTCGTTAAATGGTCGTTAAGAATGCTCTTATTCGGCTTCCAATGAAAGACGTTGAATATAATGTACTACACTGCATTTGTAACCACTCTATAGGCTTGATAATTCGCTATATCACCACCCTGACGTAGTATCTTACTTACGCCACGAGCTTATCCCAGGATACCTTTGATTCTTAGAAACCACTTACTCGTTTTCCTTTCATCCAAATAGTTGAAAACCTGGCAGGATTACCATTTTTCATGGACCTAGGATTGTGGAGGACCTGGTGACTTTTGGTTGGATTTTTAATCTCTATAGATATTTTTGCCAATGAAGAGAGCAACCCAGCTTAATTTACTCTGCTCTTTTACTGAACCCAAACTATTGCAAACCGTTTTATGGAAAGGTTGTGAGTTTTTTGGAAGTCTGAACTTAGTGTGAAACCAGTTCTTTTTGGAGTAATTCACTAAAATTTGAGAATGGCACAATACATTCCATGCACTTTTTCATTTCATCGTCTACTTCGTTCTTTGATATTCTTTGTGAGATGCTTTCAGGAAGACCTTTTTTTTGAGCGGGAAAGGAGTTTTTTTCAGAATGGGCAAGAATAATGTTAGGACGTAGAATTTTAAAAAATGTAAAAAAAGAAACATCTGATTTCTAAAGCATAGATTGCATTCTTGAGGTCTGATACAGGCATGTCATGTTAAAGAACGTTGTCTAGGACTGAACGTGACTGGATGATAAAAATAATTTGGCAGCTGATTAGGTTAAAAGAAACTGTCTGTTTTTTGATTGGTTGCAATATTGGTTAACCAATCAACGCTCGAAAAAAGTGTCGAGCCAGTCATTTCTTGCCACCTCTAATGATGTCAATCATTGTATGGTATAAGGTACTCCAACTAACTAGCCCAATCACGTTTCATACAATTAACATATTCGTATTAGTGACTGATGATTATCTTTCAGTGTTTCAACATTTTTAAGTACTTCATCAATTATTTATCTTTTATATTCTACTGCAAGTAGTACTCAAATTATTCAAAATACAAGATGGTTGATGTCACAAACTATAGAAAGTTCAGCTGGTTTATACTGCTTGACATCTAAAATTACTTTTAAACCTGTAAGGACCATGAAAAGTTGAATAAACAATACATACATCCAACTTACAACCCCCTATAAACTAGGCAGCTAAGTCCTTTTGTGACCACAATTCTTTAAAACTCTGTAACAGTCAAAGCCTTGTAAGGATTCTATCCATTTTTGAGTTAACTCAGAGTTAGGGAACATTCAAATGTTTATGGCAGTATGATCATGGCTATGATAAAAGAGACAATTCTGCCATCCAAGATGATCTTTAATACACGTGTCTCCTGCACTTTAAATATAAGGTCAACTACATCTATAAGCTGGTGAAATACTAATTAAATACAGTCATACATCTTTTGCCCAAGACTCTTTCAACTGGTGCAAGAGAGATACTTAACAGTCCACAGAGAAGTAAAATAAAAAATAGTACTAGTAATTTTTATTGATTACTATGCAAAAAACCTGTGACGAGACAAAATGCTCCTCATACTGTCAATGAGAAACCTGGACAATGGAGGTTTGACTGTATTAACATAACCTTAACATAATAAAAGTACGAGACAATATGGACTCCGAAATTCACTGTAGATACAGCGCATCTAGAATTTTTTAATTTATGTCTTGTTTTGTTCACGTAGTAAGGTAATTTTTCAAATCAACCTACGTCAT